>NC_048318.1:796684-933691 GCF_013100865.1 Trachemys scripta elegans
GGAGGGGGGGGGGGGGGGGGGGGGGGGGGGGGGGGGGGGGGGGGGGGGGGGGGGGGGGGGGGGGGGGGGGGGGGGGGGGGGGGGGGGGGGGGGGGGGGGGGGGGGGGGGGGGGGGGCTGTCAGGGTGGAGAGTGGTTGGATGGGGCGTGGGAGTCCCAGGGGTCTGTCTGGGGGTGGGGATGTGGATAAGGGTTGGGGCTGTCAGGGTACAGGTAGGGCCCTAGGGGGCCAGTTAGGATGGGGGGAGAGTCTCAGGAGGGGGCAGTCAGGGGACAAGGAGCAGGGGGAGGGTTGGGGGTTCTGAGGGGGCAAGTGGGGGGGCAGGGGCGGGCTAGGGCAGGATGGGGCGGGGCTAGGGCGGGGCTCCTCCCGTCCTCTTTTTTGCTTGCTGAAATATGGTAACCCTAGATTTGAACCCTTCCACCTCCACTAACTCTGACTCCAAGCTGTCTAATTATTAGTGTGACAGTAAAAGAACCATCTTCCTGGCCATCTTCTTAAGACCAACTGAACTCCACACTCTGAGAAACAGTCAGCAAGGCCTCTGGAAAGCAGCTAAATCAGGGAAACAGAAATAATACAATATGACTTAAATTATATGACGACTTGTCCCAACCATCCCAGTTTGCAACTAGAAAACGCACTGTGAAACCAGCTCAGCATTTGTATGGGCCTCCAAAGAGTGGCGACAATACTGTGCTTATTTCTCTCTTCATGCCGACTGCCACACTCACTTCACTGCATGCCCAGTGTGTTCATCTCCCACTGCCAAGTTCTATTTTCATAGAAATGCCACAAACTCATTTTTAGTTTTGTTATGACTATTTCACACAGCTCCACCTTCTAGTGGCTTCAGTGCCTTGAACCTAGCCGTTCTCAACTTTTTCCATACTACGACCCCATGTTACAAAAGAAGAATTTCTGGACCCACTTCCATCTTGCCATAATACCCTAGACTTGTTTGCCACCTGCTGCACCCAGGGTCCAGCAAAATAAAGAAGCCCTGAGATTTCCTTAAATATACATGTCCTCCTAGCAAGCTCTTGGTCCAATGGGTCTGATATTCAAATACTAACCTTTTAGCATTGTGTGGTCTACTTAATCTAGCTCCTGATTGGTAAATATCAGAATGCAATTTTTGATGTTCTGTTCCTGGCTTGAACGAGACAGTCTAAGTTCATTAACAGTGGAGCTGAGCAAATAACTCAGCAAATGATTTTCACTCAGGGGATCACAGTTTCCTCACACTTAGTCATTCTCCACATTTATTCAATTCATGTTATAGGGTTGTTGTTTTTTTAAAAGTGAACTTTGTGGCTTTATAATGAAGAATTTGCTGCCAGCATTTGATGCTTGATATGCAAAATCTGAGTTGTGTGGGTTGTCTGATATTGGGCGCATAAGCCACATGCTTTTGTCTCCTGTGCCTTTTGGGGTGAGTGTAACTGATGGAATCAACAGCAGGGCTTGAAGTAGCACCTCAGGGAGAAAGAGGATTAGGGGGTTTGCAAAAATCAAACCCTTCCTTTTGTGTGCCGCCCAGGCACTCCTTGAGATGTGGTTGCTAGGAACATCAGGCTATTGTCATGTTTATTGGATGAGCGCAGAGTGGCCCATTCATTTTTCTGTTGTCATGCTGGCACAAAGTAACTGCCCGGGGGTTAAGGGTTTGTTCAGGTCCTTGTTTGGCTAGTTTAACTGGGGAGGGGATTCGGGAACTCTACATCTCTGCTGCCCCATTGCGTATTATTAAAAATACTCCAGTCTGGTGTGAGCAGCTGAGCTTTCAGCTTCACTTTAACTTTCTGCCAGTGACTATGACATTGCTCAAAAGTCCCTGGAAAGAGACTATAGAAGGGGCTTGAGCAGCGCCAAAGAAAATTCACCTTGAAATCAGAGCACAAATGCCAGGACATGTTTTGTAGTATTCACCCAACTCCAGTACATTTGCCGTACTGGTGCTGCCTTCTGAAATACAGGCTGATCCCTTAGCCAGCTTTGCATTAGCCCTATCTACAGAAAAGCACTTGTTTTAGCTGTCTGAGGACTTCAATGGGATTGACATGGTGTGGTGCAGATATGTGTCAGAGTTGCTGAGAGACCACAGCTGTCTCTTCATAGGGTATGTCTATACTACCCACTGGATCAGCGGGCAGCGATCGATCCAGCAGGGGTCAACTTATCACGTCTAGTCTAGATGCGATAAATCGACCCCAAGTGCTCTCTCGTCAGCTCCTGTACTTCACCACCGGGAGAGGCACAGGCAGAGTCGATGGGGGAGCGGTAGCAGTTGACTCACCGCAGTGAAGACACAGCGGTGAGTAGATCTAAGTACGTCGACTTCAGCTATGTTATAGTAGCTGAAGTTGCATAACTTAGATCGATCCCCACCCCCGACCCCTCCAGTGTAGACCAGGCCTAAGCTTGGATCTTTTATAGTTCTCCAAGGAGAGAATTAACTCAGCAACGCAGCAGTGTCTCCTTTCAGCTGGCAGGCCTCCAGCTCCCCTCCCCCAGCCCTTTCCTCCCAAGTCCTGTATATGCCAGCTACAGAGAACTGAGCACTTTTCCTGCTTATCCCAGTGTCTGGTAAAGAAACTCCCCTTTGGAATCTAGGCCGAATTTAAAAGGTCATATGATGACTATTCACTACTCACCCTTCCTTTCTCAAACGGATTAGGTGTAAAAGTAACAATTTTAAAAAGGCATCAAGAGATAGGACCAACAGTCACAAAGTCACAGCACTTTCACCCAGTGTAGGGGTGAAGTTTCATGCTGTCTTGGAGTGAGTTCTTTCAGATCAAGCACATTGCGAAACCAACCATTCTCTGTATACCCTCTTTACACCCCTTCCCTCTTGGGAAAAATATCAGATGATGCTACTGGCAAAACTTTTGAAAGTGTGTAAGGCTCAGATTTGTAAAGTGATTTAGGAGTTCCTAGGCTCAGTGTCATCCCAACAGCTAACTGATTTAGGAGCTTAAATGGCATTTTCAAAAGGGATTTAGGAACTTAGGAGTCTAAATGCCATTGACTGCCTCCCAAACCTGTGTTCTGGACTCTGGCACAAAAGATCCCAGGGTGGCATGTTCAAACTGGGGAGTCTAAAGTTAGGCCAGGCCAGATTTCCAAAGGTGCCTCAAGATGAAGCTAGGTGTCTACCGGGGTTTACAAAGTCATATGCATAGGTTAGTCCCATAGCTCCCATTCGAGTCAATGGGAATCAAGTTACAAACTTATTCAGGTGTGTCTGAACCTTCCAGAAGGTGCCAACGTGTATTTTTGGGCACCTAAATACCTTTGATAATATGCGGCCTAGGGTATGATCTTGGCATTTGGGGATATATTTGGTTAGAGCAGGGCACAGAACAAAATCCAGTAATGCATTGCAACTTCATCTGCATTTGGTTCTAGATAACAATGTGAGATCCTTCCATTTCTTGCCAGAATCAATTCTGCTTTGCACTTGGCAGCAATACCGATTCATAAGGAATTTTTTCTTTGACGCTAAGTCCCCTGCTGTTTTTCTGCAACACTCCGAACTCTTCTACAAAGGCTCTAAGTGGAAATGCATGGAAAGCCCCTGGCCAAGCCTCGCTGCTGCTGCATGTTTGAAGGGTGGTGTTGGATGTGAGCTCTGCAGCACACTCACCTGCTGGCTGTCTTGGTAAGGGGGAGGGGGCACACTCTGTGTGGCCATCATTGTCAGAGCTGGTGCTGGGGAGACATGTTGCATCATGGGATTGAGTCACATCTAGAACCTGTTGATGGGAGAAAGTTCAGCTTGATTAACAAAAAAAAAAAAAAAAAAAAAAGGAGCTTCTGCCATTAGAATTACTCAGACTCAAAGCAGTTCAGTACTGACACTCTAAGATGGCTGCGTTTTGTTGTTGTTTGAAGTGGCATAGTTGTGCTAATTGTACAAATCCAAAATCCTGACTCCAAGCCACACTATGAAAACACAAATCCATCTCCTCGCTATTCAGGAGGTGATCATGTTGCCAAAGGAAACTGAGTGAGAGGGAGACTGTCCTGAAATATTTCAAGCTTGTGATCAGCTCAGGCCTGAAATATTAGTCAAAAGTAGGCGTACGAGCAGTGTTATTGTTCATTGCCAAGTGCCAGAATGCTTGGCACAAACTCTTGCTTTATTGTGAGAGTAAACAAATACGGAGCCATTCATCAACTGTACTTTTCAAAATATTTCTATAGCTTCATGCACATTCTCCCCACAGGTAGGCCCCATTTATCTTGTGGCATATCAGCCTGGGACTAACATTACTCACAGTACAACTTGCAACAATATATTTGAAAATCTGTCAAGAGGACAGAAGAGTACAGGGTCACCAATTAGTCAAACACTGAATGACTAAGTCAGTTTCATTCCCATCTGCTGTCAGCTGATTCAAAATCTTTCCAAACATATCCATTTATAGTATTAAAAAATAACCCTACACAATGTTAAATCTAGGAGATTTAATCTAGGAGATTTACTGCTTTAGGCAAACTGAAAAATCTCTCTACCTTTTTACATATCATCATGTAATAGACATATAGAGACGACATCCTTTGCTCCCCAGGTAACCATTCTGGTCCTGTTAACCAGAGCAACTCCACCCCAGGGCTGCTCTTGTTAACAGGATCACTTCCTCTCAACATTTCCTCACTTGCAGTTAGGCTCATAGTTATTTGCATCCCACACAGGGCCAGCTCCAGCTTTTTTGCCGCCCCAAGCAGCAAAGGAAAAAAACAAAACAAAACGATGGAGCTGCCGCTGAAGTGCTGCTGAAGATGAAGAGAGGGACTGAAGGACCCGCTGCCAAATTGCTGCCGAAGACCCAGACATGCCGCCCCAATAACGGACAGAGTGCTGCCCCTTTTTATTGGCCGCCCCAGGTGCCTGCTTCCTTCACTGGTGCCTGGAGCCGGCCCGGTGTGGGATGCAAACAACTATGAGCCTAACTGCAAGTGAGGAAGTATTGAGAGGAAGTGGTCCTGTTAACAAGAGCAGCCCTGGGGTGGAGCGCCTGCCTAGCTGGGCTTCAGAACCATCCATCAGGCGCTCAGAGACCAGGATGGAGGATGCAATATAGGAATGTAGACAGACAGGCAGACTCTGGGCAACAGGTTTTCGGGTTGGCAGAGACCAGACACTTAGTTATTTGTTTGATACTGAACAAAGCCATGGAGGGAAAGCCTCCCAGCTTGTGGACAGTAAATATTTGTTGGAGTGTAAAACCTTCAAAAGATTTCACCATTGCAAAAGTCTGGTTTTGACTCATAATGATCTGGAAAAAGGAGTAAATAGTGATGTGGCAAAATTTGCAGAGGATACAAAATTACTCCAGATAGTTAAGTCCAGAGCAGACTGCAGATCTCACAGAACTGGGTGATTTGGCAACAAAGTGGCAGATGAAATTCAATTTGATAAATTCAAAGTAATGAACATTGGAAAACAATCTCAATTATACACACAAAAAGATGGGGTCTAACTTAACTAATACCTCTCAAGAAAGAGATCTTGGAGTCATTGTGAATAATTTTCTGAAAACATCCACTCAATGTGCAGCAGCAGTCAAAAAAGCTAACAGAATGTAGAAGGAGATACATTCATTCGTCCTTCACTATCAGGACAGAGGAGAAGAAGGGAATTTGTAATCATTCACTGTAGAATGCTGGAGAACTTCTACAAAGAAATCAAAGACACAATGTGTCAAGGTGATGGGTGGGGAAAGGCAGTGGCCCGAGGGACTATTGTCAGGCTGTTCTAACCTGCACTAGGGTCAGGGCAGAGAACTCACTCCCCAGTGCCTCTCCTCTCAGGGGCAGTCAGTGGGAGCTGAGTGCTGTGAGAACAAAAACTTACCGGAAGTTCAAACCATAAGACACCCTGGCTTGTGTGGATTTTAACTAGCTCTAAAGTCTATAGGGTAGCAAACAGAGTGATGGTAATGGGCAGCCTCCTTATCCAGAAGGTAGAGAATCGGGAAGAGGAAAACTCTTGAATCTACCTCTTGTTAAGAGAAATGGATTGTTCATGACTGTGGAAATAATCCGTAGGCTTGCTAGCAGTGACTATTAATTTAGCATTATATGAACTGAGAACACCGGACGATAAGAGCAACTGGAAAATAAGAGGCAAAAATAAAGCTAGCCTCATTCATAAATAAGGGAGCAAGCAATATCAGCAATGGCTCTGAGATGGCCAAATATGGAGGTACAGAATCTAAAATAATGTATTCCAAAAAGGCAGACTGAGAGGAAGGATGGACTCAGGGTGGGTGTTCCCTCTAATTTTTCCCACCCACGTGCGGAATGAATTTTGTTATGTGTACTAAGATGGAGATGATGTGTAACATAACTTTAGCAAAGCTTTTGATATGGTCTCCCATAGTATTCTTGCTGGCAAGTTAAAGAAGTATGGGCTGGATGAATGGACTATAAGGTGCATAGAAAGCTGGCTAGATTGTCGGGCTCAACGGGTAGTGATCAATGGCTCCATGTCTAGTTGGCAGCCGGTATCAAGCGGCGTGACCCAAGGATCGGTCCTGGGGCTGGTTTTGTTCAATATCTTCATTAATGATCTGGAGGATGGTGTGGATTGCACCATCAGCAAGTTTGCAGATGACACTAAACTGGGAGGAGTGGTAGATACGCTAGAGGGTAGGGATAGGCTACAGAGGGACCTAGACAAATTAGAGGATTTGGCCAAAAGAAATCTGATGAGGTTCAACAAGGACAAGTGCAGAGTCCTGCACTTAGGACGGAAGAATCCCATGCACTGCTATAGAATAGGGACTGAATGGCTAGGCAGCAGTTCTGCAGAAAAGGACCTAGGGGTTACAATGGACAAGAAGCTGAATATGAGTCGACAGTGTGCCATTGTTACCAAGTAGGCTAACGGCATTTTGGGCTGTATAAGTAGGGGCATTGCCAGCAGATCGAGGGACGTAATCATTCCCCTCTATTTGACATTGGTGAGGCCTTAGCTGGAGTAGTGTGTCCAGTTTTGGGCCCCACACTACAAGAAGGATGTGGAAAAATTGGATAGAGTCCAGTGGAGGGCAACAAAAATGATTAGGGGGCTGGAGCACATGACTTATGAGGAGAGGCTGAGGGAACTGTGACTGTTTAGTCTGCAAAAGAGAAGAATGAGGGTGGGATTAGATAGCTGCTTTCAACTACCTGAAAGGGGGTTCCAAAGAGGATGGATCTAGACTGTTCTCAGTGGTAGTAGATGACAGAACAAGGAATAATAGTCTCAAGTTGCAGTGGGACAGGTTTAGGTTGGATATTAGGAAAAACTTTTTCACTAGGAGGGTGGTGAAGCACTGAAATGGGTTACCTAGGGAGGTGGTGGCGGCATCTCCTTCCTTAAAGGTTTTTAAGGTCAGGCTTGACAAAGCCCTGGCTGGGATGATTTAGTTGGGGATTGGTCCTGCTTTGAGCAGGGGGTTGGACTAGATGACCTGAGGTCCCTACCAACCCTGATGTTCTATGATTCTACAATCCAAGAAAAAATGTTTGACATCCTGTTTAACTGAGTTCTGATGCAGTTTCTTTTTAGATGCAAAGGTAAAACTATAGGCGAAGAACACAAGTTGAACCCTTTGGAAAAGCTGTTTCATTGGAGCTCCTGTCTAGCAGGGCTTCAGAACTATCCATCAGGCACTCAGAGACCATGATGGAGGATGCAATATAGGAATGTAGACAGAGAGGCAGACCCTGGGCAACAGGTTTTGGGGTAGGACGACAGGAAAATGTCGAAGGTTGTCTGTGTCTACCTGTGAATTTGGGGACAGGCCTGGCAGTGCAGAAATATGTTCCAGATCACTAGGACCTTCAAGGTAACTGGGAAACTTCCCTCTATAGGGAACACGTGGCCAGCAACAAGGGATCCCAGCTTTGAAGGAGCATAGAATACAATGAGATCCTGAAGGAATTTTCAAGAAGTGGAGAAGCCTGGTCAAGGAGAGTACCTAAGTTGCCACTGCTGCTGACCCCCTGCAAATGCTCCTGGGTCAGAGCTGAGGAATAGAACCAAAATCAATCGTGAGAACTCTGCAATTCTTCTTGCAGCAAAATCCTGTTTAGTTCATCAGATAAGTGTCCTGTCCTCTCTCCTTTTCCGGAATGCTACGTTTTGTTCGCAAGAGTCCAAGACCATGATCTCAGACTGGCTGCTCAAACAGGCTCTGCATTTTGCATTGCAGTGGCTGCCCAGCAGTGTGTGTCAGAATCTCTGCGCTACATTTTCAGCATGTTAATGATGTCGTAGAGCAAAATCCCCTGCAGCCCCCTGGAAAAGTGCTTCTCCTTCCTCTGCTGTCAATATATGGAATTTTCCAAACAAGATACAGCCTTCCCTCTGTAAGCCAGGGTATGACTGAGCTCTCCCCGGCCATCTGTTGTTGAACTGAGGGAAAAGACTGTATTTGCATAGACACACCTACTCTGCTAGGTGCTCAGCAGACAGATCTGCTTTGCCAAAATGTTCAATTTTGGCTGTTTGGGGCCACTGGGGGACAAGGAACAAGTGTTCCTGTCTACTGCTATGGACGGTGTTTAAAGAATCCTAGATACTATTTATCCCACCACCTTCAGTGTTTAAAGGGTAAAGCTGGTCAGACTCACTTTGAAGTCCTTATTCCTATTCAGAGATCACCAGAGCTGTAATCACTTCTGAGCAGGTCTAGGGGGCTGAACGTTAGACCTTGTGTGGGGACAGTGTTGAGTGTAAGACAATGCAGAGGATGCAACAGCAGTGAGGTTCCCCACTGCCTGCTGAAATCACTGAGAACTGGGCTCAGTGGTAGCAGCATATCTAGAAGCAGAAGTGGCAACAAAAAGTGGCAGAGACAACAGTGACAGCCATGGTGAGCTGTGGCAGCAACCCTGCCCTCTTCAGGAATGGGAGATGAACCCACATGAACACACCCTGAAGTCTGACATGGCTGACTTCAGACAAACAGCCATGAGAACGGTGCAGCAAAGGGAAAGGGAGTGGCATGTTAAAGGGACATTCGTCTGTTGGACTTTCACACACTGAGATCATGGACACTGCCCAAGCTATTGTGGGGCAGGTGTTTACTTATGGGTTGCACACTTTTGAATCACTGTGGAGTTCCCTCTCCCTCTTAATAATAGATGTATTTTGTTCCACACAGACTCTGTGCTTGTGAGTGGGCAAGTATTGCCTCTTAAAGGTACCCCAGGGTAGTGATTAGTTTTCCCAGATTTCTGGGTGGGGCTTGAGCCGATTGTTTTTTAATGTCAAGAGGAGCCCCTAGATACTGATCCAGTCCTTGCTGCCGCTGACACCGCTGGCAGAAGGGTTATGTCCCTACATGCGCACACTCACATTCATATATACTTGTGCACACATAAATGCACATGCCCATGCACACAACTGAGACTGTGCTTCACATCTCCCTCCCACCCACCTCAAGCACAAGAGGACCAGAGAAGATTTTTTTCACACCTTATCTATATTCCAGAGGAGTCACTGCTGAGTGGCAGAAAGAACTCTCCCATTCTCTGCTGCTGGCTGCAGCCTTGGGGGAAGGTGGAGGAGAAGGAGGCCAGGAGTTGTTGGTGCAAAACACATTTTTTTAAATTACAAAGATTCTTTCAAGCCCAGATTAATCATGCACTAAACATTTTCTTCAAGGGGGCTTCCTGGTTTTCTGACTTTGTGAAAGCGTCAAATATCACCAGCAATGATGAGAACTGTGAATATCTGCTGGAAACTCAGTGTAAAGAGCTGCACAAGGGAAGCCATTTGAAGATCACAAGTTTATGGGTCCTACTAAACCTCTAAGGATGGAGATTCCACCACCTCCCTAGGGAACCCATTCCAGTGCTTCACCACCCTCCTAGTGAAATAGTGTTTCCTAATATCCAACCTAGACCTCCCCCACTGCAACTTGAGACCATTACTGCTTGTTCTGTCATCTGCCACCACTGAGAACACTCTAGATCCATCCTCTTTGGAACCCCCCTCACTCTTCTCTTCTGCAGATTAAATAAGACCAGTTCCCTCAGCCTCTCCTCATAAGTCATGTTCCCCAGCCTCCTAATAATTTTTGTTGCCTTCCACTGGACTCTCTCCAATTTGTCCACATCCTTTCTGTAGAGGGGCACCCAAAACTGGATGCAATACTCCAGATGTGGCCTCATCAGTGCCGAATAGAGGGGAATAATCACTTCCCTCGATCTGCTGGCAATGCTCCTACTAATGCAGCCCAATATGCCGTTAGCCTTCTTGGCAACAACGGCCCACTGCTAATTCATATCCAGCTTCTTGTCGACTGTAATCCCCAGGCCCTTTTCTGCAGCACTGCTGCTTAGCCAGTCAGTCCCCAGCTTGTAGCAGTGGCTGGGATTCTTCCGTCCTGAGTGCAGAACTCTGCCCTTGTCCTTGCTGAACCTCATCAGATTTCTTTTGGCCCAATTCTCCAATTTGTCTAGGTCACTCTGGACCCTATCCCTACCCTCCAGTGTATCTACCTCTCCTCCCAGCTTACTGTCATCCACGAATTTGCTGAGGATGCAATCCATCCCATCATCGAGATCATTAATGAAGATGTTGAACAAAACCGGCCCCAGGACTGACCCCTGGGGCACTCCGCTTGATACCAGCTGCCAACTAGACATTGAGCCATTGATCACTACCCGTTGAGCCTGACAATCTAGCCAGCTTTCTAGACACCTTATAGTTCATTCATCCAAGCCATATTTTTTTAACGTGCTGGCAAGAATACTGTGGGAGACCGTATCGAAAGCTTTGCTAAAGTCAAGGTGTATTAATTACGTCCATAGCTTCCCCAATATCCACCGAGCCACTTATCTCATCATAAAATGCAATCAGGTTGGTCAGGCATGACTTGCTCTTGGTGAATCCATGTTGACTGTTCCTGATCACCTTCCTCTCCTCCAAGTGCTTCAAAATGGATTCCTTGAGGACCTGCTCAATGATTTTTCCGGGGACAGAGGTGAGGCTGACTAGTCTGTAATTCCCCAGATTCTCCTTCTTCCCTTTTTTAAAGATGGGCACTATATTTGCCTTTTTCCAATTGTCCAGGACCTCCCCACAATCGCCATGAGTTTTCAAAGATAATGGCCAATGGCTCTGCAATCACATCAGCCAAATCCCTAGTGCCCTCGGATGCATTGTATCCAGACTTGTGCATGTCCAGCTTTTCTACATAGTCCTTAACCTGTTCTTTCATCACTGAGGGCTGCTCACCTCCTCCCCATACTGTGCTGCCCAGTGCAGCAGTCTGGGAGCTGACCTTGTCTGTGAAGACCGAGGCAAAAAAAGCTTCCCTGATATCTGTTGGAAGACTACTACTGCAAAACATAATATGTCCTGTAAATTCTTAGCGTGTGTAGGGGACAACTTTCTGATTCAGATTGTTGAGGAAACAACTTCAGGGTCATTCATTTTGCATCTGGTTTTGACCAGCAGGGATGAATTAGTTGCGAATGTGAAGGGGATCCGGAACTTGGGAGGAAGTGATCATGATCTGATCGAATTCAAGATCCTATGGAAAAGAAGACATGTGGACAGCAAAACAAGGACACTGGACTTCAGAAAGGTGGATTTCAACCAACTCAGAAATATCAGGCAAGGCCCCAGGGAAAGACCAATTAGGAAGAAAATGAGTTAAAGGGGCAGTTCCTAAAAGATATAATACCAGGGACTCAACGTCAAGCTATTCTGACATACAAGAAAGATAAGAAGAGCCATGGGGGGGCGGGGTGTCAGTGTGGCTGCACGAGGAGCTTTTTAGCTATCTAAACACCATACCTACAGGAAATGGAGGGAGAGGCATGTCACCAAGGAAGTATACATGGGAATAGCACAAGCATGTAGGGAGAAAAATCAGGAAAGCCAAGGCAAGGAATGTGTTACAGCTGACAAGACATGTGAGGGACAACAAGAAGGGGTTGTACAAATATGTCAGACAAAAAAGAAAGATCAAGGACAGTGTCGGTCCACTGCTCAATGGAGAGAGTGAGCTGGGAATGGAAGATGATAGAAAGGCAGAGCTGCTCAGTGCCTACTTTGTGTCAGTCTTCTCACAAAAAGTAACATTTGACCAGACAATTAGCAAAGTGACCATAGACAATAAAGGGGAAGGGATGCAAAGATTTCCTGACCAATTTGAATGACTTCAAATCATCAGGGTCTCATGCTATTCACCCCAGGGTACTGAAGGAATTAGCTGAAGGGTACTGAAGAAATCTCAGAACCACAACATTTGCAAACTCATGGATAACAGGAGAGGTCCTGGAAGACTGGAAAAGAGCTAATATAGTGCTCATCTTTAAAAAAGGGAAAAAGGAGGAGCTGGGGAACTATAGACCAGTCAGCCTCACCTTGATACCTGGGAAGCTACTAGAACAATGTATAAAACATTCAAGTTGCAAGTACCTGGAAGATGAAGGGGTAATCACTAGCAGCCAGCATGGATTTACCAAGAACAAAGCATGCCAAATCAGCTTGATTTCCTTCTTTGGTGGTTAGGAGGAATGCCTGGACTTCAGCACGGCTTTTGACACAGTCCCACATGACATTCTGATAATTTGACATTCTGGGACATTTGACACAGTCCCACATGACATCATGACAAGCTGGAGAAATGTGGGCTCGGTGGAACTACCATTAAGAGGATATGTAATTGGTTAAACAACTGCAAACAAAGAGTAACTATTAACGGAATGTCAGATTGGAGAGAGCTCTCAAGTGGGGTTTAACATTGATCTTTTCTGGGTCTGCTGTTGTTTAACATCTTTATTAATGACCTGCATGTAGGACTAGAGATCACACTGACCAAATTTGCAGAGGACACAAAGTTACCAACACATTGGAGGATAGAGCTAAAATTCAAAGGGATCTTGATAAAACAGAGAACTGGGCTATAGACAACTACATGAAATTCAACAAAATGAATGTAAGGTGCTACATTTAGGGAAGAAAAACCAAATGCACAAATACAGAATGGCGGATAACTTTCTAGGCAGCAGCACTGCTGAGAAGGATCTGGGAGTCGTGATGTATTACAATCTCAACATGAGTCAACAGCTGTTGCAAAAAAAGCAAATGCAATTTTATGTTTTGTTAACAGAGGTATAGCATGCAAGTCCTGGGGGGTGATAGTACTGCTCTACTCGGTGCTGGTTAGGCTTCAGCTGGAGGACTGTGTCCAATTTTGGTCACCACTGTATAGAAAGGAGGTGGAGAAACTGGAAAGTATCCAGAGGTGAGCAATAAGGATGATCAAAGGGATGGAATGCAAACCATACGAGCAGAAGCTGAAGGAACTGGATGTGTTTACTTTGGAAGAGAGGAGATTAAGGGGGAATATGATAGCTGTCTTCAAATACTTGAAAGGCTGACATAAAAAAGATGGAGAAAAGTGTTCTCTCTTGCCACAGAGGGCAGAACAAGAGGCAATGGGTTCAAACTACAGCTTAGCAGATTTAGATTAACTTTAACTTGAGTTAAAACTCACACGTTGCCCCTAACTCAAGTCCCATTCACCTACAAAACCCCGTCACTCTAGTTGGCTGGACCAAGAGGAGGCTAAAACTTGGGTGAGCAAAAGTTAACTGCCAACATGATCACTCTGTAGTGTGGCTGCAGGCTACTGGCAATCGAGTACCACTGCTCCTCCAGTACCTTCCCACATTTTCCCTTGTGTGCCCCGAAAGGACAGACAAGTTCTCCCACAATTCACTGGGAAAGAATTAATGGAACAGCTAAGTTTACTGCAGTGCTAAGAACACTGGGATGTGCCTCCAGAAGTCTTAGTGCCACATGAGTAACTGCAATGCCAGTGTGGACACGGCAACTTCAGTGTTATTGTGCAGTATGCCCACTCTCACTTAGGCTAGAATAACTTGAGAGTAGTAATTTGAGTGTAGAAAGCTTGAACTAACAGGAAGACAGACCCCAAATCGATGACATTACAAACACCTAAAACAATAACAGCCATGTTAATATAACTGTTTGCAGTTATCTTAGGTTAGAATCTTGACCTCAAGGTGTCATTTGTTTCAGAGCAATCTGTCCTAGGGGAAATGAGCTTCTGTGCAATGTCTAGTGACTGTCATGAAAATGCAGATTAAGAATTGTGTTATGATAAATGGCTCATAATCACTAGGAAGAGATTTCAAATGTCTTCAGCAGTCCAGAAGGCAGCAGGGGGAGGGATAGCTCAGTGGTTTGAGCATTGGCCTGCTAAACCCAGGATTGTGAGTTCAATCCTTGAGGGGGCCATTTAAGGATTTGGGGCAAAAATCTATCTGGGGATTGGTTCTGCTTTGAGCAGGGAGTTGGACTAGATGACCTCCTGTGGTCCCTTCCAACCCTGATATTCCATGTTGTATTTGAGGCCATGTCTACACTACAGGCGGTATTGCTGCATAGTTATGGTGTCATCATTATGCTGCTGTAACTCCAGAGTGAGATGCAGACCAACGAGATAGAAAGGAACTCCACCTCCCAAGGAGATGGTAGTATGGTTGATGGAAGCATTTTTCTATTAACCAACCTGCGTCTACACTAGGGATTAAGCTGGCATAGCTATGGCATGCAGGAGCATGGATTTTTTTCACACCCAAGTGCGATAGCTCTGTCAATCTACGTTTTAAGTGTAGACCCAGCCTAAATCTCTGCTATAAAGCTGCTACTACATACAGCTGGTTCCACACACAGTCTGCAAACCCACAAAATACAGTGATTCTACATAATGCTAAAGCAGGGGTAGGTAACTTATGGCACACGTGCCGAAGGCGGCATGCGAGTTGATTTTCAGCGGCACTCACACTGCCCGGGTCCTGGTCGCTGCTCTGGGGGTTCTGCCTTTTAATTTAATTTTAAATGAAGCTTCTTAAGCATTTTAAAAACCTTCTTTACTTTACATACAACCCTAGTTTAGTTATATATTATAGACTTATAGAAAGAGACCTTCTAAAAACGTTAAAATGTATGACTGGCACGCGAAACCTTAAATGAGAGGGAATAAATGAAGACTCAGCACACCACTTCTGAAAGGTTGCCAACCCCTGTGCTAAAGTAGTATTGGCCATGAAAGAAGCATGGCAGACAGTCCTTGATTGTTTTGGGCAAACCTTTTGGGAAGGTATAACTCTAGGCACAATTACTTCTTAAACTATTCTGCCTTATTACCCAGTGACCCACGGAATGCGGGAAGGGGTCCTTTCTCAAACCACAAAAAAGGGAAGGAAGATTATATGCAAGGAAATACCTTGCATCATGTGGAAGAAAAACTACAGCTCTTCTTTTCGGGTTATGGAAAACACCTAGTGAGCTCCAGAAGCATCAGGTTTATAGTAAGAAGCAACAGAGGGTCCTGTTTCGTGGGTAAGAACCTCACTTCTTCAGATGCAACCCACGAAAGCTTATGCTCCCAATACTTCCGTTAGTCTTAAAGGTGCCACAGGACCCTCTGTTGCTTTTTACAGATTCAGACTAACACGGCTACCCCTCTGATACTTGAGGTTTATAGTAATTATTTTCCCTTTTGCTATACTGTGAAATAGCATGAGAAAAACTTAGTTACTTTCAAGGAGAACTAGTTGCTCTAAATCTTAAGAATTTTACATTAAAACTTAGATTTCAGCTGAATAAACACCAATATTCATATCTCCAAGGATTAATAATGATATTTGATGCCATTTGCATTAATATTGATGTTGAATACCAATAATGCTGTTGCCAGCTCTGCGGATAGCAAATATAAATAGACGGAATAGTGATGTTGCATGTAAAGAAAGCTTGTGCTGGCAAATGAAATATTTCCATTACTAAAAGAGAAAGAAAGATTTGGGAGAATTAATAACTGAGATTCCTTAGCTTCAAATTGCACTGGTTGCTTTCAGAGGTGAAAGGAACCATTACCAAGGCTGCATCTCTTTAAAATACTTAAAGAAACCCACCCTGCCATTAAGTGGATAATGTCAGATTTCTCAAGAGATGTGCTAACTCCATTGACTCCCTCCTGGATTAAACCTTCCGACCGGAGCCAGAACATTAACAGTCCAGCTGCAGTGCTTTGTAACTGCTATCCCTGCTCGAGAAAGGTGAACAGTCCAGGGCTTTAACTCTGTAGACATGTGGGTGAAAACCCCCCTCGCAAAATGAAGTCGGGGGGGGGGGGAGGAATCTCTGCAGAACAGTTGCTCGGCTGGAGTCCACTGTTCACATTGGAAGAATGAGTATACCCCTAGCACACGCCAGCCATTTATTTTATTGTAAATCATCATCTCCATAGAACTTGCTACTTTATGTGCTGCTGGCTTCCTTTCTGCATATTTGCAGAAGGTGGCAGTGTGGAGCATTGTTTAACCGTGTTATATAATATAACCTGTTTACTAAAACATGCAGTCAGTTGTCTGCTTTTGATGTGTTTAGATCATTGGACTTATAGTCAAACATAAAACAAATAAAAATGAGAGACAGCTGTTGCCGATAGTGTTATATTTATCTTTGGGAAACAAACTTGTTCAGCCACCATAAATATTCCAGGAAGAGTGTTTAGTTTGCTGGAAAGATATGGACAGTTCCCTCTCAATGGCAACCTACAGCTATGAATCTTGAAATAATGGTGTAAACCTGTCACAAATTTCATGTGACTCTGTGGATTTATCTGAAGAAAAACCACACACGATGTGCTCTGCAAAATCCATGAAGGGCTATAAATAGCGGAGTAGACTAGCACAGCATTTTGTGGCTCAGTCTGACTCGTGGTACTCATCAGTCAGCCCCTCTACTGAATGGCACTGTCTTCTGTTCTCTCTCACCTCAGTGTGTCAGAGAAAGCCGGTTTCCTTAGTCAGATTGATATAATGAACCCATCCCATGCTGAAGGTACAAATAAAATCTATAGTTTAAGAATAAATGCAGGAATATTCAAATCAACACAATGTCAAACAGGAAAAGACTCAAAGGCCATAAAACTAAAGACCAAGTCCTATCTCCTCAATACCTTCCCCACCCACATGCCTAGCAGCATGCCCCTGAGGTTAGCAAACTCAGGATCTATTGGCCAAAAGCCTCCAGTAAGAACTTGCTGAACTGTCCCAAGTGGAGCACATTCAGGGAGCATATGGTTGAGCCTCTCAGCAGATCTCAACTGCCAGAGGATAAAATGATGACAGAGACCTCGCAGGAAGGGTGCCAGAATAGCACCTGGACACTAATCAGAAGCCAGTACAGAGCACACACATGTTGAACCTGCTCCCAGTAGGTAGCCCCAGGTAAGTGAATAGCCACATTCTGCATCAACTGAAAATCCTGAGTAGTCTTCAACTGTAGCCCAAAGTAGGGTACATTCTGCTACTCCAGTGTGGAGATAACAATGGCGTGGACACTGAAGTGCTGAACTCCACATCTGAAAGCAAAAGCCCCAACTTCTTGCAATGTGCAGTTGGAAAGACATAGCAGCAGTAGCCCAGACTATCTGATCATGAAATAGATGGAGATGGAAGAAATCCAAGTCAGGCAGCTGAATAACAAATGGCAGACAAAACTTGCTCAGATATCATCTCCACCATTTGCTCTAGTTATTTGTCTCAGGCCACCAAAATTACCTGTGTCTTATCCGCACTGACCCTCCGTCCCATGTCCAACCTTTGGCTTGGGTAGACATTGGAAATCTATCAACTGTGCCATCAGGGACTGAATAAACAGAGACAGAACTGTGTATCATCTACGTATGGAAGGAACCACCTCACTTCTACTCTTTTGGCCTCAGACACATCAGATAGAATTGTGTAAACCCACATATGAGAAGTACCTTGGGCTCAGATGAAGGGATGCCCCAAATTACCCTCTGGGTCCTCTGCAAGAGAAAAAGTCTCCATCCATCTCTTTGAGTGAGTGTCAATAATTGTTCACATCAACAAGAAAACACTGTGATATAAACACCAGCCTACACAAGGCCTCCCACTGCTGCTAACAGGTGCTCCAGCCACAGCAGGAGGATTTAGAAAATCCTTGATTATTTCCACTTCCTGCAATTTTATGTCTCATGTAAAGATCTTTAGGGTAAAAAGGGCTATGGACATATCATAGAATCATAGAAGATTAGGAATGGATGAGACCTCAGGAGGTCATCTGGTCCAACCCCCTACTCAAAGCAGGACCAACACCAACTAACTCATCGAGCCAGGGCTTTGTCAAGCCGGGCTTTAAAAACCTCTAAGGATGGAGATTCCACCACCTCCCTAAATAACCCATTCCAGTGCTTCACCGCCCTCCTAGTGAAATAGTGTTTCCTAATATCCAACCTAGACCTCCCCCACTGCAACTTGAGACCATCCTTCTTGTTCTGTCATCTGCCACCACTGAGAACAGCCTAGCTCCATCCACTTTGGAACCCCCCTTCAGGTACTTGAAGGCTGCTATCAAATCCCCCCTCACTGTTCTCTTCTGCAGACTAAATATGCCCAGTTTGATCAGCCTCTCCTCGTAAGTCATGTGCCCCCGCTCCCTAATAATTTTTGTTGCCCTCCGCTGGACTCTTTCCAATTTGTCCACATCGTTTCTGTAGTGGGGGGCCCAAACTGGACGCAATACTCCAGATGTGGCCTCACCAGTGCCGAATAGAGGGGAATAATCACTTCCCTCAATCTGCTGGCAATGCTCCTACTAATACAGCCCAATATGCCGTTAGCCTTCTTGGCAACAAGAGCACACTGCTAATTCATATCCATCTTCTCATCCACTGTAATCCCCAGATCCTTTTCCTCAGAACTGCTGCTTAGCCAGTCAGTCCCCAGCCTGTAGCAGTCCATGGGATTCTTCCGACCTAAGTGCAGGACTCTGCATTTGTCCTTGTTGAACCTCATCAGATTTCTTTTGGCCCAATCCTCCAATCTGTCTAGGTCACTCTGGACCCTATCCCTACTCTCCAGCGTATCTATGTCTCCCACCAGTTTAGTGTCATCTGTGAACTTGCTGAGGGTCCAATCCATCCCATCATCCAGATCATTAATAAAGATGTTAAACAAAACCAGCCTCAGCACCGACCCCTGGGGTACTCCGCTTGATACCCGCGGTCAACTAAACATTGAGCCATTGCTCACTACCCGTTGAGCCCGACAATCTATCCACCTTATAGACCATTCATCCAATCCATAGTTTTTTAACTTGCTGGCAAGAATACTGTGGGAGACCATATCAAAAGCTTTGCTAAAGTCAAGACATATAAGGACATATAAGGACAAGAATAATAGTTAGCAGCACTTATACAGGACACAACATGCCACAATGGGCAAGTGTGGCACACTGGTTAGGCTGAATTAGCATATCTTCTGGCTTTACCCCTTCCCAAGTCAGGGCCTCGCTGGCCAGTTCTGAGCTCTTCATTGGAGCAGATGTCTTGGGCTGCTTGCATCACTGTGTTCCACCTTCTGATGGACTTTCCTTCACATGCAGCCTTAGCGCCAGCTGCACGACCCAGTAGAACTCAGATGCTGAACCTAGGCTCATATCTTCAAAGTGCTGTAAATGAGAAACTAATTCACCTAACATCAGCTACCTTCAGCCCTGAAATTAACAATGTGCTTGAGAAGAAAATGTGAGTATATTTATGTAGATAACAGCACTGTAAGCACTCAGTTTATGCCACCCCAAACTGTGCAACAGGGTAGAGGACGAGAGAAAACTCCTGCTAGATTAATGAGCCCATCATCAAATACCTATTCCCCATAGGTACTTACAAACGGTCAAGTCACCCCTTAACCTTCTCTTTGTTAAACTAAATAAAATGAGCTGCTTGAGTCCATCACTATAAGGCATCTTTTCCAATCCTTTAATCATTCTCATGGCTCTCTTCCGATCCCACTCCAGCAACGGTCGCACCAGGGCCAAATACAGAGGTAAAATAACCTATCTACTTCTACTGGCGATTCCCCTGTTTATGCATTCCAGGATCACATCAGCTCTTTTGGCCACAGCGCCACACTGGGAGCTCATGTTCAGCGTATTATCCACCACAACCTCCAAACCTTTTTCAGAGTCGCTGCTTCCCAGCATAGAGTCCCTCATCCTGTAAGTGTAGGCTACATTCTTTCTTCCTTGCTATTTTGAACTGATCTGAATTTGTTTGTTTTGATTTCACACATTTTGACCCAAGCAATGGAGAGCTAGATTCACAAAATGCTGGTGAGAGATAGTGGCTTCCTTGTAACCTCGAGCCCAGTTATTAGGGGCTCCCCTGGAATGTAGCACACTGAGGTTCAATTCCTCCCCTGATATGGAGAAGGGATGGGAACTTGGTTCTGCCATATTGCAAGAAAGTGCCATAATCAATGGGCTATGGAATATTCTGATATTGAGCTTTCTCAATCTCTCCTGTTGAAGCTATTTTACTGTAGATAGCTTGTTGAATAGTCATTGGAGCAGGGACTTGCATGTGGGTCTCCCACATCTTGGGAGATGGCCTTAACCACTTGGTTACAGAATCATTCTCTCTTTCTCCCTGGCCCAACGACTATTCACTGTCATGATGAATGACTATGAATTGTCATTATGAATGTGGATTGGGAGCCAGGTATCGCCCACAACTGCTAGCAGTAACCTAGGCAGCAGGGGTAACACTTCACCATCAACACCAGAGCAATGACAGTGCCAGCAGATATACCCCTGATGTAGGGTTGCCAACTTTCTAGTCACACAAAACCGAACACCCTAGCTCCGCTGCTGCTCCAAGGCTCCACTGCTGCCCCACCCCTTCCCCGAGGCCCCAAACCCCGCTCACTACATTCTCCCTCCCTCGGTGGCTTGCTCTCCCCTACCCTCACTCACTTTCACTGAGCTTGGGCAGGGGGTTGGGGTGCGGGAGGGGGTGAGGGCTCTAACTAGGGTTTGGGCTCTGGGATGGGGCCAGAAATGAGTGGTTCAGGGTGCGGGAGGGGGATCTGGACTGGGGCAGGGAGTTGGGTGTGGTAGGGGGTCAGAGTTCCAGCTGGGAGCTGGGGGTGTGTGAGGGCTCTGGGCTGGGGGTGATGGCTCTGGGATGGGGCTGGGGATGAGAGGTTTGAGGTGCAGGAGGGGGATCCAGGCTGGGGGTGGGGCCAAGGGATTTGGAGTGCAGGAGGGGGCTGCGGCTTGAGGCAGGGTGTTGGGGTGCAGGAGGGGATAAGGACTCTGGGGTGGGGCCAGGGATGAGGGGTTTGGGGGTGGAGGAGCGTGCTCCGGGTTTGCGTGCTCCGGGTGGGGGGGCTCAGGGCTGGGACAGGGGCTCAGGGTTGGGGCGTGGGCTTACCTGGGGCAGCGGCACAGTGGGAAAGCTAACGCAGGCTGCCTGCCTGTCCTGGCACCGTGCTGCGCATGCCCAGAAGCAGCCAGCAGGTCTGGGTCCTAGGCGGGGGGGCGGGCAGGAGGCACCACGCGCCGCTCTCACCTGCAGGTACTGCCTCTCCCCCCAGCTCCCATTGGCTCATGGGAGTGTAGAGCTGGTGCTCGGGCAGCACGCAGAGCCCCGTGCTGCCCCCCCCCCCCGCCCCGTCTAGGAGCCGGACCTGCTGGCTGCTTCCAGGATGCAGCACGGTGCCAGCAAGGACAGGTAGGGACTAGCCTCCCTTAGCTCTGCACAACCACCAACCGGACTTTTAACGGCCTTGTCTGCGGTGCTGTCCGGAGCCACCAGGGTCCCTTTTCAATCGGGTGTTCCGGTCGAAAACTTCAAACCTGGTCACCCTACCCTCATGAGCTATTTTCAAACAAAAGAAAATGAATCCATGTTTACGTAGTAACCGGGGCCTCAGTGGTTTGGCAATGAGGGAAAAAGTGTTTATACTAGTCGGAGAGCTGGCAATTTCCTAAATTGCACAACTTTTGGGGTGTTTCTATAGAACTGTGAAGAGGAAGTACCGTTCTTTGCACTGCTGTCCTATGTAACACATTGTCTACAGTGTGGCATATACAGTGCATCCAGCCATTGTGGGATGTGTGCAGAGTAGATGCTGGATTAGAAAAAGTCCTTTTACTTCTTTTTTCCCTTATCCCTCTGAAAAGCCCTTAGTCTAAAGAATTTCTATCCAATTAAAAGGCAGGTGTAGGGGTGTGTGTGTGAGAGAGAGATTCCTTCAGATGTTTTCAGCAGCCAATCTACAGTGCTATGTTAAAATCAGTCATCTCTCCCATCTAGATAGCCTACTTCTCTCTCTCTCAAACACAAACACACACATGTTTAATTGCACACTCTAAATGGATTAAAATTTAAAAGCTGGCTGATATGTCTCAAAATGTAATTGTAAACAGGAAATCATCAAGAAGATGGGTTTCTAGTGGGGTCCCACGGGGATCGGTTCTTGGCCCTACTGAGTTTAACATTTTTATCTATGACCTGGAAGAAAACAAAATCACCACTGATAAAGTTTGCAGATGACACAAACTGGGGGAATGGTAAATAATGAAGAGGACAGGTCACTGATACAGAGTGATCTGGATTGCTTGGTAAACTGGGTGCAAGCAAATAATATATGTTTTAATACATGTAAATGTAAAATGTATACATCTAGGAACAAAGAATGTCGGTGAGGCTTACAGGATGGGGGACTCGATCCTGGGAAACAGTGACTCTGAAAAAGCCATCCTGGGATACATAAACAGAGGAATCTTGAGCAGGAATAGAGAGGATATTTACCTCAATATTTAGCACTGGAGCAACCACTGCCGGAATAGTGTGTCTAGTTCTGGTGTCCTCAGTTCAAGAAGGAAGTTGATAAGTTGGAGAGGCTTCAGAGAAGTGCCACAAGAATGATTAAAGGGTTAGAACATCTGCCTTATACTGATAGACTCAAGGAGCTCGATCCATTTAGCTTAACAAAGGGAAAGTTAAGGGATGACTTGATTACCGTCTCTGAGTACCTAGGAGGCGAACAAATATTTGATAATGGACTCTTCAGACTAGCAGGGAAAGGCAGAACATGACCCAGTGGCTGGAAGTAGAAGCTGGAAGTAGAAGCTGGACACATTCAGACTGGAAATAAGGTGCAGATTTTTAATAGTGAGAGTAATAAACAACTGGAAAAATTTACCAGTGGTTGAGGTGGATTCTCCATCACTGAAAATATTTAAATCCAGACTGGCTGTTTTTCTACAAGATCTGCTCTGAGAATTATTGTGGGGCAGGTCTCTGGCCTATGCTATCCCCGAGGTCAGACTAGATGATCATAATGATCCCTTCTGGCCTTGGAATCTATGTATCTTAGCATGCTTCAAAACTATATGGCTCATTTGTCACTGTTCTCTGAAGATAAACATCACAACAGATCACCTCTCTATATCTTCCACATTCCGAGGGCTGAATCATTCACAGCTTTTGCCTGGGAGGAACTGCTCTGATCATGTGACCCAGGCAAGCACACTGCCAAAAAGGAAACAGGAGGAGACTGAGGGCCATGGCCCTGCCCCTTTCTGCACAAGCCCTTACAGTAGACCAGGCCATGAGCACTGAGAGGAGCAGACTGCACCATCCTGGGAATTGGTGTGGAGTAGTCTGTACAGCCACACTATGTACCAGGAGCCTTGAGGAACCCTCCCCAAACTCCTTTCAACCACCCCCTAATCCATGCTGTGCCTGTTTGTCACAATCTAGCCCAAGATGTTCCAACAGGAGGTGTCTTCTGCCAGACCTTGCCATACAATGCAGTCACACCAGGTGCTTTCACCAGGGGAGGTAAAATCCCTCCGATAGGTATAAAGAGGAGTATCATTAAAAGATTTTAAGTTACAGCCCCCTCAGCTCTGTGAGGAGAAAGGTGTGTGAAGGGGGAGCGGTTATGATGCATATCTGACAAGAACAGCAATTACAGCTAAGTTGTTCTCTCTTTTCTGATGATACTCAACCCAACACTAAAATGCTCCAGGGATATCTCAATAACAAACACTAGAATAAAGACTGCAACAGCCAATCAGAACTTTAGTAGACAAAGTTAATGAACCTTGAAAAGCCACATTAAACAACTTTGTTCTTTTTTTAAGTGGAGGCCTGAGGTACCTACAGACATTTTAAAGTGTTATATTTATAGAAAGAGAGCATTAAGATACCTTCCAAAACAATCTGGCAGAGGAAATCCTCATCAAAGACACACCTTCAAAGTAAAGTAAAAATACTATGGTTTGGGGGTTGGTTTTGTGTGTGCACAAGAGTTTCGGTGCCCCTTGGCCCAGCAAAAGTTTCTGTAATGCTGATAGAATATTCTTGACTCTCATCTGTAAGGCAAATTGAAAGGGCTTAAAGTAAAAATACAGCTTCAATTTAGTAAAACTGGACAAATAATTTTTTGACAAATTTCCTTTCTGAGCATGAATGGTCCATGAGAAACTTCTGGTTTTCTTGAAAGTATTTGTTATTTGAAATCATTTGTTGATTCATTCTTCAAGTGTAACTCATTCAAAATCTCCCTTAGTGTTATGAATTCAAAATCCGATTTGCACAAATAGTTTTGTATATTTGCTTGCACCTTACTATTTCCATGAACATTCCTAATGAGACGTTTCTATGCATGCATACTTTGAGGAGGTGAACACAAAGGGGGCTTGACTAGTCTGAAAATGAACTGCTTAAATATTCATTAATCTTTTGAGAATCGCCCATTTTTTCAGGCTATGTTTAAACTCAAGAGGAAAGCACTTGTATTGGTTCATTTCAGTAGGTTCATGTTTGGACCATTTACTTCACTGGGCTGGAAATCTTTTTTTTTTTTTAAACTGAAAGCTTTGATTCTACAGCACAATTCTGCAGTGAACGCTGGATTTTGCAACACATTTATTACATTATCTAGTGCCTTGACCATGGCCCTGACTGAGCAAAGCACCGAAGTATGTGTTTAAAGTTAAGAAGGGAAGAAGTAAATTACAAAGTTAAGAAGGACCCTAAGGGACTAACATCTTCTCTTCGAGCCACTTGGCTTCATTCTCGTTGTTCCCAACGGGAGGCAAAAGCCATACTGAAAAAAGGCAGCTAAACTGATAGCCACTGTAGCCTCTCTCTTATGAGAACAAAAAGAAAATGACAACCATTTTGAAAGAGGGCAGTTCTTTGTGGAATTCTCTGTAATGGAACATTATTCACCAGCCTCCACTGACAGGCAAACTTTCAGTTATGAAGAACAACAGCAAAAAATGACAAGTCCTAAAAAAAACCCTCAAAAACTACTCATTGCCCCAATCTATTGAGAGGGCAGGAGAGGGAAACTCAAGAGGCATATGAGAGCAGGAGAACATGGGGGCAGGAGTGAGGGGGAACCGTGTGTGTGAAAGAGAGAGTGTAGGACACATACTCGGCCACAAAGGAGTGTGACTGAACCCAAGAAGCAATTATAGAATGAAAAGACCTCCAAATTAAAGAGGTCTTACTCATGGTTTCTTGAATAAAATAACAATCCCAAACACGTGCCTGATGCCTATAAGGCCTCAATGCTTAATGTCCTGTCCAATAGACAAATGTCAGTACCTAATGTCTCCCTTGAACAAAAAGTTATAAATCCCTTTTTGTATTTGTGATTTTGCATTTTTGGCATTTGTATGGTAACAATTTGGTTATGTTTCCTAAATCAATAATTATAAAAACGAAACAAAAAACCTTCTGCATTAAGATTGGAAAGTCAACTTCTCAATGTTAGGAATCCCATCAATCAGATTACCCAGGCTGATTTTATTTTACTGTCTTGTGCATATGCCTTATAATGCAATCAATAATTACATGGTCAATGAATTTTTGCCTCAGTCAGTGGACAGGGTAGAAGGTGCTCACTGCTCAGTAAAGGAAGCATGCTAAGAACATAACAAAAAACAGCATACTGGGTCAGACCAGTGGTCCATTTAGCCAAGTATCCTGACTTCCCACAGTGGCCCATGCCAGATACTTCAGAGGGAATGAACAAAACAGGGCAATTTGTCAAGTGATCCATCCCCTGTCGTACACTCCCAGTTTCTGGCAGTCAGAGGTTTAGGAACATCAGGCATGGGGTTCCATCCCTGACCTCTGTCGCTGATAGCCACCAATGGAACTATCCTTCACGAACTTATCTAATTCTTTCTTGAACTGACTTATACTTTTAGCCTTCAAAACATCCCCTGGCAATAAGTCCCACAGATCCATTGTGTGAAGAAGTACTTCTTTTTTTTTGGTTTTAAACCTCCTGCCTCTTAATTTCATTGGGTGACCCCTGGTTCTTGCGTTATGTAAAGAGGTAATTAACAATTCCTTATTCACTTTCTCCACATGATTTATGATTTTATAGACCTCTAACATATTCCTCTTTAGCTGTCTCTTTTCTAAAATGAACAGTCCCAGTCTTTTAATCTCTCCTCATATGGAAGCTTAATCATTTTTGTTGCCCTTCTCTGTACTTTTTCCAATTATACTACATTTTTTTACATCCTCAAAGAATTATAATAGTTTGATGAGACATGATTTCCCTTTCCAAAATCCCTGTTGACTCTTCCCCAACATATCATGTTCATCTATGTGTCTGATAATTCTATTCTTTACTATAGATTCAACAGTAGTAAACAACTATTTGAGATGAGGCGATGAGACCTGCATGAAGAATTCAAGGTGTGGGCATACCATGGATTTATATAGTGCGTTATGATATTTTCTATCTTATTAACTACCCCTTTCCTAATGATTCCTAACATTGTTACCTTTTTTGACTGCTACTACATTGAGCAGATATCTTCAGAGAACTATCTATGATGACTCCAAGATCTCCTTCTTGAGTGGTAACACTTAGCTTGGACCCCATCATTTTGTATGTATAGTTGGGATTATGTTTTCCAATGTGCATTACTCTGCATTTATCAACATTGAATTTCATCTGCCATTTTGTTGCCCAGTCACCCAGTTTTGAGAGATCCTTTTGTAGCTCTTCTCAGTCTGCTTTGGACTTAACTATCTTGAGTAATTTTGTATCGTCTGCAAATTTTGCCACCTCACTGTTTACCCCCTTTTCCAGATCATTCATGAATATGTTGAACAGTACTGGTCCCAGGACTGACCCTTTGAAGACCATGCTATTTACCTCTCTCCACTGTGAAAATTGACCATTTATTCCTACCCTTTGTTTCCTATCTTTTAACTAGTTACTGATCCACAGGAGGACCTTCCCTCTTATCCTATGACTGCTTACTTTGCTTAAGAGCTTTTGGTGAGGGACCTTGTCAGGTTTTCTGAAAGTCCAAGTACATTATATCCACTGGATCACCCTTTTGTGTAGTTCCCCTTTTTGAAGTTAAATGCTACTTTAGTAGGTTTCTTTGGTATTCTCCCCTACAAGGATGTTAAATTTAATTACACTACAGTCACTATTAATGAGTCAGTTATTTTCATCTCTTGGACCAGATCCTATGCACCAGTTAGGACTAAATCAAGAATTGTCTCTCCCCTTTGGGTTTCAGGAGTAGCCGCTCCAAGAAGCGGTCATTAATGGTGTCTGGAAATTTTATCTCTGGATCCCATCATGAGGCAACATGTTCCCAGCCATTATGGGGATAGTTGAAATCCCCTGTCCTGCCTTATTTACTGCCACCAACCAAACCATGCACTAAATATAGAGCTATTCATTTTTTCCATGGGCTTTTCTACTGTGATCCTCACTGTAGTATCAGACACTTCACAAACATTCTTCACCAAGCATTCTCAAAACTACAATTCCTGCACGAGGAAATAAGGAAACAAACCAACAGACCCAGAAGTGTACCCAGAAGCCTCCTGCTGCAAGACAAGCCCAAGAAAGAAACCAACAGAACTCCACTGGCTATCACCTACAGTCCTCAGCTAAAATCTCTCCAACGCATCATCAGTGATCTACAACCCATCCTGGACAACGATCCCTCGCTTTCACAGGCCTTGGAAGGCAGGCCAGTCCTCGCCCACAGACAACCTGCCAACCTTAAGCATATTCTCACCAGCAACCACACACCACACCATAGTAACTAACTCACGAACCAATCCATGCAACAAACCTCGATGCGAACTCTGCCCACATATCTACATCAGCGACACCATCACAAGACCTAACCAGATCAGCCACAACATCACCAGTTCATTCACCTGCACGTCCACCAATGTAATATATGCCATCATGTGCCAGCAATGCCCCTCTGCTATGTACATCGGCCAAACTGGACAGTCCCTATGTAAAAGGATAAATGGACACATGGCAATATACAAAAACCTGTAGGAGAACACTTCAATCTCCCTGGACCCACAATAGCAGACGTAAAGGTAGCCATCCTGCAGCAAAAAAACTTCAGGACCAGACTTCAAAGAGAAACTGCTGAGCTTCAGTTCATTTGCAAATTTGACACCATCAGCTCAGGATTAAACAAAGACTGTGAATGGCTAGCCAACTACAGAAGCAGTTTCTCCTCAGGGGTGGCCTCATCCACCCTGATTGAACTAACCTCATTATCTCTAGACTGATTCTTGCCTGCATATTTATACCTGCCTCTGGAAATTTCCACTACATGCATCTGAAGAAGTGGGTATTCACCCACAAAAGCTTATGCTCCAATACGTCTGTTAGTCTATAAGGTGCCACAGGAGTCTCTGTCGCTTTTCACAAACATTAATGACTTATTTTCACAACTCCCTTGTCAGGTAGGGAGGTCTTACTGACCCCATTTTGCAGATGAGGAGCTGAGGCACAGAGGACCAGATTTTCCAAAGGTATTTAAGTGCCTAAAGATGCAGATAGATGTCCAGTAGGATTTTCAAAGAGCCCAACTCCCATTGACTCTGATAAGGATGTAGGGGACAGAGTAGACAAGCAACTGAATGTGAGCTTCCAGTGCGATGCTGTGGCTAAAAGGGCTAATGCGATCCTTAGCTGTATAAACAGGGGCACAGTGAGTAGCAGTAGCGAGGTGATTGTACCTTTGTGTACAGCACTGGAATACTGCATCCAGTTCTGCTGTCCACATTTTAAAAAGGATAGTGAGAAATTAGAGAGAATGCTGAAAAAGAGACACAAAAATGGTTCAAGGGCTGGAGACAATGCCTTACAATGAGAAATTGAAAGAGCTCAATATATTTAGCTAATCAAAAAGAAGCTTGAGAGGTGACTTGAGTACAGTGTATAAGTACCTTTACAGGGAAAAATACCCAGTACTAAAGGACTTCTTAATCTAGTAGAGAGAGCCAGACCAAGAACCCAGACACATTCAAATTAGAAATTAGGCACACATTTTTTAACAGTGAGAGCGATTAACCAAACTACCAAGCAGGGCCGGTGCAAAGAAGTTTTGCACCCTAGGCGAAACTTCCACCTTACGCCCCCCCCCCCCCCCGGCCGCCCCCCCCCCCCCCCCGCCCGCCCCCCCCNCCCGAGCACGCCACCCCTGCTCTAATTCTCCTCCCCTCCCAGGCTTGTGGCGCCAAACAGCTGATTGGTGCCGCAAGCCTGGGAGAAGTGGAGCGGCGACCGTGCGCTCGGGGAGGAGACGCCATAGGAATGCTGTATAAAAAAAAAATTGGGGAACTGCTTTTTGGCACCCCCCAAATCTTGGTGCCCTAGGCAACCACCTAGTTTGCCTAAATGGTAGTACCGGCCCTGCTACCAAGGGCAGTGGTGGATTCTCCCACCCATCTCTAGATATCTTCAGAACAAGACTGGAGCCTTTCTGGAAGATATGTTTTAGTCAAACACAAGTTACTGGACTCAATGCAGGGGTAACTGCATGCAATATAATGGCCAGTAATACAGGAGGCCAGACTAGATGATCTAATGGTCCCTTCTGGCCTTAAATTCTATGAATCTTCAGAATAATGGTCAGAAGCCTTTTTTATAATGGAAAGTGTCAAGTGACCTTAGCATAAGGGTTATTGCTGCTCTATTATACATGGAATTCTTTCTCAGAAATCACATTCAACAACAACCACGTCTGCTGTCAAACACTGGAATTATGGAGGTTTTTAAGACAAGAAACAAATTTAGGCCCAGGTCCTTGAAAACACTTACGTACACACATCATTTTATCATGTGAGTAGTTCCATTAGTTCACATTAGTAAAGTTATGCATTTGAATAACTGTTTCAGGATTAGAATCTTAAATTGTCACAGCCCGCCTCCTCCTTCTCCCCTCATGGGCATCACACAAAAAACCAGCTAACCAAACATCAGCACAACCCTGTGGGAAAGAGACAATAGAATCTGAACACTCTCCTGGGCTCCTCATACTGAAATGTTTGGTGCTTGGTTTTGTATTGAATTCTGGACCTTACAAGTTTAACAGTCATTGTGCAAAATCACAGTATTGCCTTGTCTCACCAGCTAACAACAACAACTGACACTCTGGCCTTGGCTACACTGGCTGAGCTCTCTCGCAGCGCTGGCGGCGTGACTACACTCGCGCTTCACAGCGCTGCCGTGGCAGTGCTGTGAATTCCCAAGTGTAGCCAAGGCCTCTGATGCCCTCTATCTAGGCTGGTATCAGCAACCTCTAGAGCTGAAAGCATGAATTCCCACAGCTGTGAGCTGTAACAGACCCATATTCCCTGTGGATCAGGCACAGAGGGAGATACCTTACACACACAGACCAGTACGTTACGTATTTCACCCTGCAAGAAGAAACTCATCCCAAGCTGCTCACACACTGGTCAGTTCTCCTATGTATGTGGCAGCCACCATTAGAAATTGCACCAGCAAGCTCCAGGTTGAGTGCTACAAGTGAGAGCCGTTAGAGAGCCCCACCTACTATGGATCAGGCACAGAGAGGGGGACACAAAATACACTGACCAGTGGGTTCTAGTACCAGAGCATGTGGGCTGGAGGTTGTATACGCCAGGGCCTGACTGATTCTTACAGAGGTCACTGGCTTTTGGGCACTGATAGTTTGATTCAATGGGTGCATGCAGATTCTGTTACCTTTACTGCACAGTATGACTGAAACATCCAACTTTCAACACTTATACTTCCCATGGGACACTCACTTTTCCCAGTCACTACAAGCATAAGCAAAGCCATTACTGTTCTTGAAAGCAGAAGTATGACTCACACCTTCAAATGTGCCTTTTTTCACACTCAGAAGTGTTGCAGGAATTCCAGTCAGACAAGGGTATAATTTAAGGCAGGGGTTCTCAAACTGGGGGGCGGGCCCCCCTGCAAAGTTATTACATGGGGGGTTGTGAGCTGTCAGTCTCCACCCCAAAATCTGCTTTGCCTCAGCATTTATAATGGTATTAAATAGATTAACAAGTGTTTTTAATTTATAAGGGGGTCACACTCAGAGGCTTGTTCTATGAAAGGGGTCACCAGTACAAAAGTTTGAGAACCCTTGGTTTAAAGTTAGGAAGCAAAAAAAGAAAAACACACACGGCCAAACCATTCTAGCCTCATCAAAATTTAAGCAGCCTCATCTTGCATAATTCCTGAACTTTTCCGTGCATAGGAATATTTGAGACAACGCACTGGGCAATTTTAGAGACCAAATATATATTTGGAGACAGACATGGGAGAGGGGCCATTAGTACTCACTACAATACAGACAGTAATTACTGGAGCCAACTGTCTGCTCTGCCAAAGAACACCAGTTCTCCCAGTCTTCTTGGGGTTTGGGGGAACTGTTCCTTTAAGAAGACTGGGAAGAGCTAGTCTGAACTGGTTATGTTACAGAGGCTCATGTTATGCTACACTGATCATTTGGAACTCAGATTCTGAATGAAGCAGGGCTCTGTCAGATTGCTTGGATCTGAGTGATCGCTGAACACCACATGGTACCAGGAGTAAAATGAACTAAGAAAACACTCTGAGTGGAAGAATGGAGCAGTGAAAAGCCCCTCAACCCCCCGTCCCCCCACTGAAACCTGCTGGAAATGTGGAAGACCACTGGAGAAGGGTTCAACAGCACTATACTCTGTATCTGCAAGTGTAACCCACACACCTTCTGGGGGTGACGTTCTGTCCCATCTAGGGGCACCAAGACCATTTAGAGAGAGATTAATGAGTCTGTTCTACAGCCTTAGCTAATAGTCATATGGCTTTTAGCTCATGCAGTAGAGGCTCATGCACTAAGCTCCAGAGATCCACCAACGAACGGGGTCTGTTGGCATTACACCAACAGTGGGTAGCCCCAAATGGAGGGCAGTCAGCAGGTAGCTTTATTTTTGAGAACAGCTGATTCTGAAGTCCTTGATGCATTTGATAGTTAACTCAGGCAGAGGAGGGTAACCATGAAACGGTATTACAGAAGTCTGAAGAGTACTGCTCTCCATGTGCAAAGGAAACGCAGGAGAGAGTTGGTTTATAACAGACAGTACAAAAACTAAAAGTGAAACCATAGAAGAGTTTGGACTGATCTGAGGCTGGAGAGCCCATCTTGCAAGTTTAGGGAACTAACGGAATCCCTGATAACATGCCACATTGTGAATGGGATCTGGGACAAAAAGCTCCAAGAGAGACTACTGGGAGACCCAGAATTAACATTTCACAAGGCAATTAGAATTTGCCAAGCAAAGGAAGTCACCTCCCATAGGGGAGGATCTATTAATGGGGATTCTCTATATCCTAGTAAAGGGGAGATGATAGAAGTTGATAAAGTACAGGTAGGAACTGGAGAGAAACAGTAACATGAAGAACATGACCTTGTCTGTGAAGACTGAGGCAAAAAAAAGCATAGAGTACTTCAGCTTTTTCCACATCATCTGTCACTAGGTTGCCTCCCCCATTCAGTAAGAGTCCCATACTTTCCCTGACCACCTTCTTGTTGCTAACATACCTGTAGAAACCCTTCTTGTCACCCTTCATATCCCTTGCTAGCTGCAACTCCAGTTGTGCTTTGGCCTTCCTGATTACTCCCCTGCATGCTCAAGCAATATTTTTGTACTCCTCCCTAGACGTCGGTCCAAGTTTCCACTTCTTGTAAGCTTCCTTTTTGTGTTTAAGTTTACTGAAGATTTCTCTGTTAAGCCAAGCTGGTCGCCTGCCATATTTGCTATTCTTTCTGCACATCGGGATGGTTTGTTCCTGCACCCTCAATAAGGCTTCTTTAAAATACAGCCAGCTCTCCTGGACTTCTTTCCCCCTCATATTAGCCTCCCTGGGGATCCTGCCCATCAGTTCCCTGAGGGAATCAAAGTCTGCTTTTCTGAAGTCCAGGGTCTGTATTCTGCAGGTCTCCTTTTTTCTTTTTGTCAGGATCTTGAACTCGACCATCTCATGGTCACTGCTGCCCAGGTTCCCACCCACTTCTACTTCCCCTACCAATTCTTCCCTGTTTGTGAACAGCAGGTCAAGAGGAACACGGCCCTAGTTGGTTCCTCCAGCACTTGCACCAGGAAGTTGTCCCCAACACTCTCCAAAAACTTCCTGGATTGTCTGTGCACTGCTGTATTGATCTCCCAGCACATATCTGGGTGATTGAAGTCCCCCATGAGAACCAGGGCCTGTGATTTGGAAAACTTCTGTTAGTTGTCCAAAGAAAGCCTCATCTACCTCATCCTCCTGATCTTCACTAGCGCTTTCATGCCCGGACCGTCTTGCTGTGGGCAAGCGCCCCTTCTCCATTTTCTTGTGCCTCTTGTGAGGCACCAGCAAGTGGGAGTAGTGCTGGGCTGGCCGAGTGGGCTTCAGTGCCAGAGAATGACGGTGCTGAGGGGCGCTAGGTACACAGTCCTTCCTCGGCACCATAGCCTCTCTAAGTCAGGACAGCACACTCCACACTGAAGTGCTGGGTGCCGGATCTGAGTGGCCCGGGGCCGGTTGGGGATGAAGAGCTGCTTCCATAACCAGTTGCTTCAGTCTAAAGTCCCTCTCCTTTTTGGCCCTACGGTGAAAACCTTTGCATATCCTGCAGTGATCCGTCTGATGGGTTTCACCCAGGCACTTTAAACAGAAGTCATGTGGATTGCCTTTTGGCATGGGTTTGTGGCAGGACCCACACAGCTTGAAACCCTGGGTCCGAGACATGTCCCAGTCCCGGGGAAGGGAACTGTGTGGGGGGAGGGAACCCCAACAAAAACTTAATTTAAAGTACTACACAAACACTAATTCTAATCTAACTATTTATAGAAATTGAACAAGAGAGTCCACTAGGGGAATGCTTGCTGAGGCAAGAGAAAGAACGTAGCTCCAATGACCTCGGCACTGTCATTCTCTGGTAAGAAGGAACTGAAGAGGCGGCGGGTCGGCAGGGACCTATATACATTGCCATGAAGGTGCCACTCCAGGGGATTCCACAGCCGACCCAACGGGTACCACTAGCGGAAAAATCTTCAGACAACTGTGCTCGCGGCACGCGCACGTCTACTTGAAATTGACATGAGCAAGCACTTCAAGAAGAACCAAGTAGGCATGGCAGGATGGATTCAGTGTAGGCTGGTCATCAGAGTATGTATCCAAGGTCTTCTTGGGGCAGCTAGCCCACGAGGAAGCCTGTGTCACCCTGTCTACATTACTGTTGTTGCATGGGCTTGGTCTACCCATGCTACAACTACACCTTTTTTTATTTTTTGCCATGCAGATGTATCCTCAGATGTCTAGGAGACAAATGAGATTTTGGCTCCCAAAATGACTGACTGGCTCAACAGGCAACAGTGCAGAACTGGTTTAGACCTTGCGACTTGTCTCCCTGGATGGCGTTGACAAGTAACGGGCATTTCTTTTGTGTAAATGGATCAGGCAGGAGGATAGCTGAGAGCGGTACAAAGAGTGGAAGTAGGATCAATTGAATGAAGTGAGCCACAAGAAATTTAAACATTCCTAATAGCGAGAACAATTAAGCCATGAAAAGGTGACCCAAGGGCACTGGAGGAAAAGTCCCATTGTTTAGCTCATTAACATTAATCTATACAAAGTAACAGGGCTGGCCTTAGGGAAAATGACACCCTGGGCAAACTTGTATTTTGCCCCCCTCCCATAAGCCCTGGCCCCCACGGGCTCCCTGGGCTTCCCCCCGCCCCCATCACCTCTGGGCCCCGCTGCCTCCCGCAGTGTTTAATTTGCATTGAAAGATGTCAGAGCTCAGCCCTTGCACAAATTAAGCCCTGGCAAGGCAGCCTGATACCGGCGGGTGCTGACTGGGCACCCAGCTCTGAAGGCAACGCCACTGCCAACAGCAGCACAGAAGTAAAAGTGACATATTGCCACCCTGACTTCTGAGCTGCTGTTGTGGCTTGTGGTGCTTGGCATGTGGCTCAAGGTGGGCTTTGCGCTGTCACACAGGGGCTGCATCTTGGCCACTTCTGGCTCACCGGGGCACCATTTCAGATTTTGGGGGATGGGAGGAAACTTTAACTGTGATTCCAAGGACTACTTAAGCACCTGAAAACGCTAGGGTTTTTTTTTTTGTTTTTTTTTTTTGCAGATAATAACTTAGGAATTAGCCTGCAGGAGCACTGTATCTAATCGTTATATAAAGAAAGAAAAATATATACAAACTCCAATTAAAACCATGTTTAAAGTTTATATGCAAATTTAGAACAATCGGGAGATAATACGGCAAGATATTCCCAATCCCAAGACTTGAGGTATCAATTCTGGAGCTTTAACACAGCTATCAGAAACACACATTTGATACTTTATCTCTACTGAAGATAGTGTGCAAATAAAAATAAATAAAATCTGTTTATGTCATAACTATAAAGGGAAGGGTAACAGCCCTCCTGTGTACAATACTATAAAATCCTTCCTGGCCAGAGACTCCAAAATCCTTTTACCTGTAAAGGGTTAAGAAGCTCAGGTAACTTGGCTGACACTTGACCCAAAGGACCAATAAGGGGACAAGATACTTTCAAATCTTGGTGGGGGGAGGCTTTTGTTTGTGCTCTTTGTTTTGGCGGGAGTTCGCTCTTGGGACTAAGAGGGACCAGACATCAATCCAGGCTCTCCAAATCTTTCTGAACAAGTCTCTCATATTTCAAACTTGTAAGTAAACAGTCAGGCAAGGCGTGTTAGTTTTATCTTTGTTTTCTCAACTTGTAAATGTACCTTTTGCTAGCGTGTTTACCTCTGTTTGCTGTAACTTTGAACCTAAGGCTAGAGGGGGGGTCCTCTGGGCTCTTTAAGTTTGATTACCCGGAAAGTTATTTTCCATCCTGAGTTTACAGAGATGATTTTTACCTTTTTCTTTAATTAAAAGCCTTCTTTTTAAGAACCTGATTTATTTGTCCTTGTTCTAAAATCCAAGGGGATTGATCTGGACTCACCAGGAATTGGTGGGAGGGAAAGGGAAGGGGGGGGGAATGATTAATTCCTCCTTGTTTTAAGATCCAAGGGGTTTTGGATCAATGTTCACCAGGGAGTTGGTGGAAGAGTCTCTCAAGGCTACCCAGGGAAGGGAGTTAGCCCATTGGGAGTGGTGGCAGCGGACCAGATCTAAGCTGGTAGTTAAGCTTAGAAGTTTTCATGCAGGCCCCCACATCTGTACCCTAAAGTTCAGAGTGGGGAAGGAGCCTTGACAGCTTAAAATCTGTTTACTTTCTCCAACAGACACACTCTGTGTTACTGCCATTATCTACTCTATTTTAGTCAATTGTTTTTGACTCCACAAAAAACACACTTAATTTTAACATGGGTGATTACGGTTCTTTTCTCTTTTATTAAGAAAGGGAATTTATTTTTCTAATTATTTTGGCATTTATGTTTACCGATCACAATCATGTACGTGACTCACTAATATTTGACCCCATCATTGCTATTGGTATCATAGTTGGAACTGCATCTATTTTTATGCAAATTTTAAGTTATTTTACAGATATAACTAAAAATACAATTTGGAAATAAGCCACCTTCATCTGCCCAGTGTCTAAAATTATGTTTTTAGCTAATGTTTTTTCAGCTGGCACTGCTAAGCTAAGGTTACAATCAAATAATAGAATCCTTCTATAATGTAACACTTTAAATAATGAATGACAAAGCACAATATGATAATAAAAGTAATAATGATAATTACTCCAGCCAGGACAGATTAGGTATTTTAGAACTCACTACTCAAAGAATTCAATTTAAGCATAAGAGAGAAATAAAATTATGAAATGCATAGATCAGTCAAAAAATAAAATAACAGCACTTTAAAATAATAAAATTACAGAGAATATATGTGCATTGCAGGAAGTACCAAGAAGTAACAACAACAATAATACAAGTATCTGTTGGGGGTTGAGTGTGAAAGAAACAATGTGTGTGTGTGAGAGTGTGTGAGAGAGAGAGAGAGACAGTGTGTGTGTATGCATGTGAGAGAGACAGTGTGTGCGTGAGAGAGACTATATGTGCATNGAGACAGTGTGTGCGTGAGAGAGACTGTATGTGCACGTGTGTGCATGTGCGAGAGAGAGACAGTGTGTGCCTGTATGCATGTGAGACAGTGTGTGCATGCATGAGAGAGACAGTGTGTGCATGTGCGAGAGAGAGAGTGTGTGCATGTGCGAGAGAGAGACAGTGTGTGTGTGCCTGTGTGAGAGAGACTGTGTGTGTTAGAGAGGCAGAGACCAAGTGTGTGTGCTGGGGGAGTATGGCGGACAGAGCGCTGCCCCTTTACGCAGAGCAGCCCTCACCAGTCTGAAGGCAGCAGCCACCAGCAGCTCACTTCTGACCCCCGTCCCCACTCCTCCCCCGCTCTGCGGCGATGGGGGACATGGGCGGGGGGAGGGGGACACCCTGACTTAACCCCCCTATTTCTCCCCCCCACTCTGCACAGCAAACAGGAGGCTCCTGGGAATAGCTGGCCAATGGGGCTCCAAGGCAGGGGGCAGGAGCAGCGGGGCTCCAGATGGCAACAGAGCAGCAGGGGGAGGGGCATTCCTGATCCAGAGGCACCCCACTTCTAACAGCACCCCGGGCTTTCACCCAGTTCGCCCATATCAAAGGCAAACTGCAAAGGAGTAAATGACTACACAAGCCTTAGAAATTACTCTGTAGGGAATCAGCCATGTAGCTAGATAAGCTAATGAATCTTTTTCATCTCTAGTTTCTATGATACTGTATATTCATGGTTTGAATGCCATACGATGTCATGATTTATGTCATTACTATTTTTGCTGTGCCTAATCTGTACAACGCCACATAAATTTTCCATTCATTGATATTTGCTATAAATTGCAAATGTTAGCTTCTTGTGAAAGCTTCACAAGAAAGGCGAAAATTATATATTAAAATAAAAGATATCTGTGAAGAGCCTTCTCCTTTCTTGGGTGAAAGTGAAGGAGCAGACTGACGGCACATTTTGGTGCTTCCACTTAGTAAAATAATTAGCAAGGTTTATCTCTGTATTTTAATTGTGAAATACAAATACTTAAAACAGAATGTGTAATTGCTAACCTTTGTAACCCCCATTTTCTTCTCTGCGTGTGTCACAAAGTGAGGATGGGAGGATGAAAAGACGATGAAGAGAAATGTTTGTAGAAATCTGATAATTTAACTCATATAGCTGTTTTGCCTTTCTGATCAACATACTGTGACAAAGTTCCTCCTCTATCTTGGTGGGTCCTGCGCTTATCGGTGGATTTTCTTTCCTCAGAGATTCACCATGTGGGTTGGGGAACAGCCCAGAGACCTTCCCCTCTGGAAGAACCCACAGTCCAGGTCAATTGGGAGGTTTGGGGGGAACCCAGGCCCGCCCTCTACTCCGGGTTCCAGCCCAGGGCCCTGTGGACTACAGCTGTCTATAGTACCTCCTGTAACAGCTACATGACAGCTACAACTCCCTGAGCTACTTCCCCGTGGCCACCTCCAAACACCTTCCTTATTCTCACCACAGGACCTTCCTCCTGATAACACTTGTGCTCTTCAGTCCTCCACTAACACACCCTCTCACTCTCAGCTTCTTACACCTCTTGCTCCCAGCTCCTCACACTCACATCACAAACTGAAGTGAGCTCCTTTTTAAAACCCAGCTGATTAGCCTGCCTTAATTGATTCTAGCAGCTTCTTAATTGGCTCCAGGTGTCCTAATTAGCCTGCCTGCCTTAACTGGTTCTAGCAGGTTCCTGATTACTCTAGTGCAGCCCCTGCTCTGGTCACTCAGGGAACAGAAAACTACTCACCCAGTGACCAGTATATTGACCCTCTACCAGACTCCTGTACCCCACTGGTCTGGGTCTGTCACAATACGTTTAACAGCATTGCCCCAACCAACTGTACTTAACAAAGTTGACAACTTTGAAAAAGTAAGTTCCTGTAAGACTATTTTTGCCTCCACCGACAGACAACTTTTGGGAATTCATCACTAATGTGGGCTAGCCCACTTATTTAATCAACAAGATAATTCAGGTAATCTGCTAGATTTCTTTTTACAGCAAAAGTTGGGTGTCCTGTGGACTATAAAACTTCAGGTTAAGAAGCTGAGCTCCCCACTCTCACAATATCACGGGATGCACAATTACCACTCGCTTCATCCCTGTTTGCAGTGGGTTAATGGCTAATATCACAACAAAACAATATAGCTTCTTCAGCGCCCAAGGAAAATCAGTGATGCAAAATAATGGGTCAATATATATGCCACATGGCTGAACATCTGAATATAAAAAAACAATGAATTACAGCTCACTTTATTAATCTCCTATGATAGCTGGGTTCACTTTCCCTCTCTGAGTAACAAGATGCTTACAGACAAGCTTTGCTAGTTGTAACACCAGCTATTCAAACAATGTATAGTAGCTGATAATATGTTAGTGATTCTACGACTAAGCCTAATGTCACAGGGTACCTGGCTCTTTTGAGGGGAAATGGGTCCTACCACACCTGTGCCAAAATTAATCAGCTGCTTCCCAGCCTAAGGAGGCAAGTTGCCTAAGGAGGCAAGTGATTGGACACCTGGGCCTTATAAGAGGGCTGAGGGCGTGGGCAGGATTCTGTGGAAGGTCCGAGTTTGGGTCTACAGGGGAACTGGTACTTCAGGGAAACCAGTCTAGGGCTAGCACTCTACCCCCGAATGGAGAAATATACTCTCAAAGGGAGCCCAGAAAGGGGCTGGGAATAGGGCCCAGAGAACAGGTTGAAGAGAAGCCCCAAACAGCAGAAGAACCTTTTTTGGCTGCTGGGCTTTTTAATTTGGACTTCTTGTTTTGGGACTTAGCCAGGGGATTAATACGTATCTCTAGAACTGACGGGTGTGTGTGTTGAGCCAAGGAGACCCACCTCAGGGGAGGGAAACTGAGGCAGGGAGTGTTAGAAGGCAGCCATGCCCTACGACACCTCAGTTTCAGGGGTTTATGACTTATGGTCTAAGGATTTGTACTGGTGTCGGTGTTTTAGACTGAATGGGAGACCTTTTTAAACAATGGGGAATGGATAAGCTGGGTTGGTCATTTATCGACAGCACCGTGCACTACTGCACACTTCAGGGATTTGCAGTGGGGGCCAAAGCTCCGGATCTGCAAGCTGTGGAGACAGCAAGTTGGCCTCTGATGAAAGGCAGCAGCTACTGATAACTAAGCAATGAGAAAGATCTAACTCCTCGTGAAGGGCTGCGGAGCACGTTGCAGCCAGTTCTCCAAGTGGTACAGACCGGCCTTGAGTGGCAGTTTCACCTTGAGAGCTCAGTGGACAGTGGGGGGAAATTATTCAAACATCTCAGTAAATCTAATTGGCCATGTTCCAACCTGTTTAAATTGGCCTCTTGCAAACAACCCTGCAAGTGACTTTTTATTCAGATAAAAGTGCTGAGAAAAACAAATGCTGGCCCAAAAACTGACACCTGTTTCAAACAGCCATAGCAGGGTGACCACAGAAACAAAGGGCCAGAAATGAGAGAGACGTTCTACTTTGAAAAGTGACTCTTCGAGAATGGCAGCTTCTCCCTTTACAGATGTGCTCCTGGTATGGATACAGCATCAGATCTCCTGAGCGGAAGGGATAATATTAATCGCCATTGCTTCTCACTCCAGTTTAGCCAACACAACAAAGAGGAAAGGAGCTAGATTCTATTTGTTATTGCTTATCAATATGTAAACATTTCTTCCAAGTTTCCATACAATGTTGATCAATTACAACTGTGCAAACCACTCAAGTGTATGGGCATGCATAAGTGTCACAGAGAATAATTTGATGAAAACCCTTAACAGCTAGGACTATGCAAAGCCCCTGGCCAGAGCCCAGGCACAGATTAAATTAAATGGACCATACAAGAGCTGGGCACATCCTAGGATCATATGTGCACATGTTACATGCAATTACTCTGTGTGAATGTGGTGACAAAGAAATCATTTTAAATGTGACCCCAGCCTATAGGATTACATGATGTCTACCAGTTACATCTTAGGAAACACCTAACTAGAGTGCCCAAGCTCCCACCCACAGAAAAAAATGGGGGCGGGGATTAAAATGTCCTAAAATTCTCTGATCCTGCCAACCCTATTCCACTTAACTCCAAAAAATGTTCCCACCTGCTCCCTAAGGGAGTCAAAGACTTTATTACAGTTCTAGCAATCCTATCAGGAAACAGAGACAAGGCCATGTTATTAAAGTGACAAGTTACACTGCGGTAATAGGGATCGACAGTGAATATGTGCTGTGAATAGGGTTGCCAACCCTCCCGGTTTCGCCAGGAGGCTCCCGGAATCAGGCCCTATCTCCAGGAGGCTACTGAAGCCAAACCAGAAAATTCAGGTGCTGAAAGTGTGACGGAGCAGCAGAGCTAAGACAGGGTCCCTGCCTGCCCGGGTCCGCGCTGCTCCCGAAAGCAGCTGGCATGTCCCTGCGGCCCCTGGGGGAGGAGGGGACCACAGGCAGCTCCACGCGCTGCCCCTGCCCCCAGCACCGACTCCATGGCTCACATTGGCTGGGAACTGCGGTGGCGGTGTTTGCAGGCACGGGCAGCATGCAGAATCCCCTACCCCCCTAGAGGCTGCAGGAACATGCCAGACACTTCTGGGAGCCCCTCACCCCCTCCTGCATTCCTACCCCAGCCTGGAGCCTCCTCCTGTACCCAAAATCTCTCCCAGAGCCTGCACCCCACACCCTCTCCTGCACCCCAACCCCCTGCCCCAGGCTCAGCCCAGAGCCCCCCACACACTCCGAACCCCTCTGCCCCAGCCCAGAGCTCACACCCCCTCACGCACCCCAACCCCCTGCCCCTGCCTCGTGAAAGTGAGTGAGAGTGGGGGAGAGCAAGCGACAGAGGGAGGGGGGATGGAGAGAGCAGGGCAGGGGCTTGGAGAAAGGGCAGGGCAGAGGCAGGGCCTCAGAGAAGGGGTGGAGTGGGAGCAGGGCATGGGTGTTTGGGTTTGTGTGATGAGACAGTTGGCAACTCTAGCTGTGAACAGAGCCTACAAACATCCAGTGATCTGAAATAAGTCCATATGAAGTGTTCAATATTTTCAAATAATGAACAAATTCTTAAAAATCAAAGGCTGAAAATCATCTGATTGTTGGCAAAGAAAGTTGGATTAGGAGTGAGAAAAGGGAGCCCTTGAGAAATCCCTTCCAGTACAGAGAGAAAGAGTCACAGCCACCAGGAGCTGAATACACAGACAGGACTAAATTTGCTTGTTAAGTTGGGTGCGTTCTTGGAACTCAGAACCTGACGCTTTAATAAAACAAGCAATTTGTGATCCCCATTTTTACTCATTCAGAAACCAATATCCAGGTGACCACAGTCTTTTGTTTCAGCATTGGCAGCTGTGTGGGGCAGGGTTGAGCATTACAGAGGACCTTCCCCAGTCAGACTGCTCCTTCTAGCTAGCCTTGCCCTTAAAGGACACTTTCAACATGTTTAGGCTGAAAATTTTACTTTTGTGTATTTTCATTCAAGAAGTTGAACTTTCCCCTCTCTACCCTACTAAGAACAGAGGTAGATACATTCTGGGATGTACGTGAAGCCAACACTGTTTAACAGCAAATCAAATGTTTTTCCACTCTCCCTAGGCTGTCTCTCCTTTCAGTCCATGTCCTGATAGAGTCTAGGATTAAAGTTTCTGATAGGGCTGTCAATTAATTGCAGTTAACTCACACGATTAACTCAAAAAAATTGTCTTGCTCAAGAGTGTGAAAAAATATCCCCCTGAGCACTGCAAATTTCAGCACTGTGAAGTGCCAGTGTAGACAGTGCACCGGTGCTGGGAGCCACCCAGCTACGCTGGAGGTGGGTTTTTTAGAGTGCTGGGAAAGCTCTCTCCCAGAGCTATGCTGCAACTATACAAGCCACATTAAAGCGTTGCCGTGGCAGCCACATTGCCAGTGAAGACGTTCCCTCAGATGATGAAAATGAACATGCGTCAGTCTACACTGCTTTGGATTGTTACCAAGCAGAACCCGTCATCCGCTTGGAAGCATGTCCTCTGGAATGGTGGTTGAAGCATGAAGGGACATATGAATCTTAAGCGCATCTAGCACGTAAATTCCTTGCAACGTCAGCTCCAACAGTGCCATGTGAACGCCTGTTCTCACTTTCAGGTGACATTGTAAACAAGAAGCAGGCAGCATTATCTTCTGCAAATTGTAACCAACCTTGTTTCTCTGAGTGACTGGCTGACCAAGAAGTAGGACTGAGTGGACTTGTAGGCTCTAAAGTTTTCTTGTTTTATTTTTGACTGCAGGATTTTTTGTACATAACTCTACATTTGTAAGTTCAACTTTCATGATAAAGAGATTATACTACAGTACTTGTATGAGATGAACTGAAAAATACAATTTTTTCATTTTTTACAGTACAAATATTTGTAATAAAAATAAACATAAAGTGAGCACTGTACACTTTGTATTCTGTGTTGCAATTGAAATTAATATATTTGACAATGTAGTAAACATCCCAAAATATTTAAAATAAATGGCATTCTATTGTTGTTTAACAGCATGCATAATCGCGCTATTAATCACAAATAATTTTTTTAATCGCGCGATTAATCACAATTGCTTTTTTTAATCACCTGACAGCCCTAGTTTCTGATTGACTTCTTTTTTGCTTCTGTACATCTCTCCCAGTGTCTGTGTGAGTTAATACCAATGGGCCATATTCTGCTCTCAGTAACACACATGCAAACTCATGACTTCAATTGGATTGCATGGGGTTAATTGAGAACAGCATACTTTGTACTTTGCATATGCCTTCTTCAGCATATATTTGTTTGTGGGGGAGGGGGTGCAGGAATAAGGTCTAGAAGACCTGCATGTTACCAGTTTGTTTCATATGTTAAAGACTACTCATCTGCTTAGAACTGGTAACTAGCAAGTGAACAGTAATAGAGCATTGCAATATTCTGCTGACATGTTTGAAGATGAAGGCTACTCCTTTCAAGATGTATGTTTGTAATACAGAACCTAGTTAGAGGCAAGCCAATCTCCTTTGGAGTTGGTTCTTTCTCCATTTCCAAGTACTTCCCCCGGCCACTATAGAGGATACAACCGGCACCTCTGTCAGCAAAGTTTTTGATTTACTCCCTCTTCGAGCACTTCTGAGAGCTCTGTGCCCTGCACTACTTCTTGGTTTTAGTTGCCTCATTGAAAACAGCTTGGTTTTCCTTGTAAAATGCAAAAATCCCAAACAAAAAGTGTTTTAAAAAATGGAAGATTCAGTGAGACTTCCAAAAATGTCTTGCACATCTTTAGCACATGGGCTGCCTGGTCCAGATAATCAAAGACATTTAGGTACCTAACTCCCATGGGAATTAGGTGCCTAAATACCTTTGAGGAGCTAGGCCTCTGTGCCCACAGGACCTAGGCACTGAACTAGCTGATTACAGCATCAATGATTTGTTATTAAATTAACATTCAAACAATAAATTGTAACAGAAGCTGTTTAGTCAAATGCTCCCATTTCAAACCCTCTCTAGTTGCATGTTTACAGGGAAGTTAGAAGTCTGAATCAGCAGCCATATTTACAGCTTTTTACATCCTATCAGAAAAAAAACTACCAATTTTAAGAGCCAAATTATATCACTACTGTACAAACCTTCAACCAATCAGGGAGTCACAAATAATTTTGAAAGCCTGTAATTATATTTTATGTTTACTATATTTTCTTTTTCATTTTCTCCAAAAAGATAAGCCATAAAATGTGTGTGTAGGGGATACAGATGTGACCTATACTCACAATAGCGAGGGAATTCCAAGCAAAGAATCTGTGAATTGCCAAGTCCTGAGAAAAGTGCATGAAATTGTGCACAAGCCATGCAGCTCTTCCCGGCCGCGAGCACAATGACACAATTAGTGGTGGAACATCAACTGGGACATTCTGCCTAAACCCTGAATTGCTTGGCTGTTTGGTTTCAGGCAGGGTCCCAATTTCATTTCGCTAGTTTTCTGGAGTTCAAGAAAACATAATTTCCTAGTTCACCTCTGCTTTGAAAAGTGTATCTTCTCCCCACTCTCACCCCGTGTTCTCTAAACACAACACTGGATTAAACACACAAATGTTCAAGCCTCTGGGTTTCTAAAATGAGCTAAAATGTTCCTAACTAATCTGCAGGTTTCACTGACATTGTGAAGATTCTGTCTTTGCTGAGAACCTTCTGCTCTAGCAGCCCCATCACTGGAACAAAAGGAAAATTTCGGGCTGTGGCTAAGTGTGCTGTGCTGGAGCCATCACTCACTGCCACTGAGGAGGGAGGTATCTGATGGTGGCTATTGGGCGAATCATATTTGTATTTTAAATCACTGTAATTTTTTCTCCAGTTTCTGCTAGGAGTTCTCATCATAAGGCCTGATTCAACAAAGTTCTTAGGCATGTGCAGAACTTTAAACATATGAGGCAGCCCCAATGACTTATAGATTCATAGACTCTAGGACTAGAAGGGACCTCGAAAGGTCACCGAGTCCAGTCCCCTGCCCTGATGGTAGGACTGAGTAGACCATCCTTGATAGACATTTATCGAACCTACTCTTAAATATCTCCAGAGATGGAGATTCCACAACCTCCCTAGGCAGTCTAGTGTTTAACCACCCTGTCAGTTAGGAACTTTTCCCTAATGTCCAACCTAAACCTCCCTTGCTGCAGTTTAAGCCCATTGCTTCTTGTTCTATCCTTAGAGGCTAAGATGAACAAGTTTTCTCCCACCTCCTTATGACATCCTTTTAGATACCTGTAAACTGCTATCATGTCCCCTCTCACTCTTCTCTTTTCCAAACTAAGGCAAGTGCTTAAAGTTAGCCACATGCCCTGATCCCTTGCTGTCTCAGGGCCCTGGTTTCTCTCTTGGTGAGTCTTAAGTAATTCCTTAGGGCTAGATTTGACCTGGCTTGAACACCCACAGAGGGGAACAGGGCATGCAAGAGTCACAAGTTGTGCACCTGCTTGCCCCCGCTCCGGAGCGGGCGGGTGGGGAGTGATGGGGTATGGTTGGAGTCTTGGCTCCATCCCTTTCAGTGTGCTGGCCAATACAATGGAGCTGGTGCAGGAGGGCTCATAATTGGCTGCAGACCTAGGTCATTGCTACCACCCAAGTAGGGAGGGAATTGTGCCTCAGAGCCTCTCTAGGGCACAGGACTTCCAGGGGCTACTCTAGGGCATGCAGCATATAATCTCTGCCCCCATTGTTCAGGGCACAGTCCAAAGGAACAATCAAGTCCTTGGGCCAGATGGAACCAAGGAAGAAAGACATCATCCCGAGAAATCTAGCCAGCAGGGTCAACTGGAACACTGTAGCCAGTCTCCTATGAATGGAACTGGAAAAGAATCTTCAAGTATGGGGGGTTCCTCTCTGGGGATTAGCCCTGTCTCCTGAGTCACTTAGTTCCAACAAAGAAGGGGCTAATTGACTACTCGACATAATTTTATAAACACAAAGTATAATAAACATGATGTCACCTTTCCTCAGGTTAAAATGTTTCATGAATTTGTAGAAAAAAATAAAAACCATCACTTACATCTTACTAAAGAGCCAGATTTGATTAGAAATTGAACCACACCATTGTGAAATCTGGCATAGCACGGTAACACAAAATGGCATTCCCCTTAGTCCTGACATCGTTTGGTGGAGGCTATGAATCATAGATACCAAGGCCACAAGGGGCCATTGTGATCTTCTAGTCTGACCTCCTGCCTAACACACGTCAGAGAACTGCCCCAAAAATAATTCCAACAGCACATCTGGAAGGCCTAACCTCTGATTAGGTCTCATAGAGGGGCCTGCAAAATATAATCCTCTCATTACTTTATGTGGTTTATTAGAAGAAATTTTTAAAACATTACTGAGGCAAGAAGGTTCTGTGAAAAGAGAGGGATACAGAAACCTTTGGACTTTGCTCTGGATCAAGGTAAGTTTTATATCTGATTAAAAGAACAGAAAAGGTTTTTCTCCCAAGATGCTCAGACCCTAATATTTCCTAGTTAACAAGAGACAGGCCAGAGAGATGGCAGACGTTCATGTTTTAAGAAAAAAAACATGCATAGTTTGGAGCAACAGCAGTTTTGTTTCTTCTGTCTAACTGTGGGGTTATATTAAGACAAAGGTTTTGTAGGGAGTATCAGGGTCATCCCTAGCCATTTTGGTGCCCTAAGTAGCCCCCCCACAGGGGAGCTATGTGGAGTTCCAGGCCTCCGCGGGGTGTGTGTTTGGGGGGGCTGGCTTGGGGGGCAGGGGGAACTGCCCCTCAGCACGAGCTGGTGGAGTGGGTTGGGGCCAGGTCCCTCCACTGCCCGCTGCCCGGTGAGTCCAGGGTAGGCCCGACCCTAAACGGGGAAACAGGAAGTGGAGTGATCCGTCCCCAGCCCGCTCCGCACTGCTCCGCTTGCTCCCAGCCTTGGGGCTGGGGGGAAGGGGGAACCGCCCCCCAGCACTCACCGGCGTTGCGGCTGCGAGCCAGGGGAGCGGAGCAGGCTGGGGCCAGATTGCTCCACTTACTGCCATTGGTGAGTGAAGGCCCAGCCCCTGCTGCAGTTCTCAGGGGAGTGGAGGCGGGGCTGGGGCAGAGCAGGGGCGGGGGCTTTGGGGAAGAGGTGGAGTGGGGGCAGGGCTGGGGTGGAGCAGGGGGAGGGACCATGGGGAAGAGGCGGAGCAGGGGCTGGAGCAGCATGCAGCTGCATAGGGCACCAGGAAATTTGGTGCCCCAAATTTCCTGGTGCCCAGTGCAGCTGCGTACTTTGCGTATGGGTAGGGACAGCCCTGGGTAATATGACGCTGCACCCCGTATTCTTCACAGCGCTATTATTATGATATGATTATGGCATAATTATGATGCATTTTGTACCAGACAAGTCATGTAACTGTCATTGAAAAAGTTATGATTTGCTGAATGTGATTATCCTATTTCTATGCATGTATCATTTTTGTATCTAAAGTTAGGAATATTGACTATGTGTCTGTATTTCAAATGTGCTTGCTCTGGGTGACACCCACAGCTAGCCTTTCAAGTACAACAATGAAGAAGCCAGAGAGTGCTGATGGCCCATCAGCAAAGATAATGAACCATGGAAGAACTTAACCTTCCTGTGAATGTTCCAGACAGCCTGTAAGTAACGGCTGTTATGACTCAGCAAGGTATGCAAGGGCCTGTGACCAGGCCACATGACTCTGGACTCCATCTTGGGATGTCTGTATTTTTCCACAAACTGGTCTGGGAACCGAGTTTTGAAACAAAGGGTTCCCGTCATATGCTAAAGCTATATAAGGCCAGGAGTGACATCATGTGTTGTTCTTCACCCCCCACACAAGAAAACTCCTGGAAACACCTAAGGAACAACAGACTGAACTGGGGGAAGTGCTGGACCCAGGCTAAAGGGATTTCTAGCCTGTGTATGAAAAACTTGGGGATTTCCAAACTGCAAAGCAAGTGCAGTTTCCACCTTAAGAATCTGCAGCCTGCTTGTACCATCACTCAGGTGAAAAACTACTAATGCATATTCAATCTAGTATCTTAAGCTTAGTTTGCGATTTTCTTTATTTGCTAGGTAATCTGCTTTGATCTGTTTGCTATCCCTTATAAGCACTGAAATCTATCTTTTGTTGTTAATAAACTTATTTTATGTTTTAATTTAAACTCGGTGTGCCTTTAAGTGAAGTGTCTGGGGGAAAATCTCAGCTTGGTTTAACGCAGGCTTGTTGCATTTCCTCTCCACATTGAGGGGGAGGCGAACTGGATAATACATTCATACTGGTTGAGGTTTGGACCAGAGCAGGACGGTACAGCTGTGGGGTCCTAGGCTGGGAAGCTGGTGGTTATTTTGGCTGTAGCCTCTCTATTGTTGGTTTATGCAGTGGCTGGTCAGACAGCATGTAACTGCAGCTCAGTGTGCCTCTACCTGTGTGAATGCTGGGGGAAGTGTAGGACCGGGAGCGGGTCTGCAGCTTGTCACAGTAGCACAGTGTGAGCGGGAGCCCAGACTGGTGGGTTAGAGGGCTCAGTGGTACCCCGGTCCCAGGTGCACCCCAGGGGGAACCCGTCACAGGTCGCACTCAGGATGAAGCAAGTAACTTTCAGATAACTTTGTGGTTTCTTCAGTGCCTCCAGAGCTTCTTGCGTTGGACACCAGTTTGAACCCTGTTCCTGCAAACACTCACATGGGCAACTTTCTGCATGTGGGCAGTCCCTTTGGCGTGGTTACGAGTTCAGGGCCTTAGACTGCACAGAGAATTCTGATAGCACTGATTTCAGACACATTTCATTTGATTGTTTTCTATAGTCTTTGGGTTTGTGTTTTTTAACAACTGGCAATTTTTGACTCAGATCACACCCTATTTGCTCTTGTAAATTTGGCAGTAATAATGGGTATACTTTGGGTCATTTTCTTTTTAACCTGTTTTAGTTTTTAAAATACAGTTGACCTTTTGGAGAAAGGTCTGATTTAAAAGCTTATAAACAAAAATGTTTTAAAAACTGGCACATTTTCCACAGGTAGCATTAATAGTTGTGCTTATGGTATCCTTTCAGGCTCCAGCCATTAGAAGCTGAGACCATTCAAAGTTCGGATTTTTTCCCAAAACGCACACTTTGTGTACTTGTTTTAAACAAACACCAGTAACCCAAGCACTCAAGAGAAACCCTGTTATAATATCATGGATTAACACTATTTTGCTAAGTCAATATCTGGCTGCCGGGGTTATTTTATTACAATCATATTAAAAATTATGATAAATATATTGCCGGTGTCCCTATTAAAACTTCAGTAAGGTCACTCCTGGTCTATTCTGTGTGTAAAACACCTGCTTTGTTAATTTATTTGTGCCACTTATTGAAATGATTCTGATTTGTTTTGTTCATTTGCTTGAAGCTATAGAAGTATGTTGAGTCTTACTGTTTGGAGTGTGCTCTGGGAGCTGCCAGTCCTTTGAACCTCTCCCCTTTGCTCTTCCTCTGCCAGTAAAACAAAACCTCCTTCTTTCAGTCGCAGCCAAAGCACCTGAAAAGAGAAAGATAAACTATCAACGGGAGAAAGCGCATTTCCCCCATCAGAAATTCATTTCTATACAAGTGAAAGCAGCAGGGACAAAAACAAATCTGCAGCTCCCGCCAACAGATCTACTCTTCATAAACATCATTGAGATCTTTTACGATCCAGACTAACAGCAGGAACAGAAAACATTTGGAGAACCAGGAAAATATTGCTCTCTGCCATTGTATGTTTCCAGTCTATAAAAAAGCAGGCAAGTAAAAGGGACAATGTCAGACCAAATTTGGCCTCAAATTTAGGAATATTTTTGAAAAATTCTAGTGGAAATAGTCCCCCCCCCCCCAAAAAAAAAACATAAATAGTTCCCTGCAGTGTTCGTAACACAAATGTTGGAGTGCTGTGCTAGAGCATGAAATACCCTCCGTGAAACCGGCCAATTACTAGGCACAAAAATGAAACTGATCATCATGTTTCATGGCCCAAGCCAAGAGAAATATGGAAAATAATACACAGCACAAAGAGTAACTCCTAAATGAGATTTAAAAAATTCTTTGTTGTATTATTCTGTGATGTTATTAGCCCAATCGCTAAACACACTTAGGGCTGGTCCACACTAACCCCCCAGTTCGAACTAAGATACGCAACTTCAGCTACGTGAATAACGTAGCTGAAGTCGAAGTATCTTAGTTTGAACTACAAGGTACTTACCGCGGGTCCACACGTGGCAGGCAGGCTCCCTCGTCGACTCCGCGTACTCCTCTCGCGGAGCAGGAGTACCGGTGTTGACAGTGAGCACTTCCGAGATCGATTTATCCCGTCTAGACAAGACGCGATAAATCGATCCCAGAAGATCGATTGCTTACCGCCGAACCCGGAGGTAAGTATAGACGTACCCTTAAAGATAAACAAAAGCCTCCAACATCACTTCTCTAAAATCAGGTGAGTGAATTTTTCCGGGGCAACTAACTGGGAGAATGCCCTCAGCAATATCCCCAGGACCACCCTTCTTTTCACTCCCTCTCCCATGGGTTATAGATGCGTGGGGACAGATTTTCAAGAGAGCCCAACCTTTTCCCAACAGAGTGAGCCCTTTGGAAAATGTGGCCCTGATTGTGTTAATTAAGCTTATCTCAGATATAGGAAAACAGTTCATCACAAATATTTAGAACTCCAATGCTATGCTTCATCTAGGTGAGCAACTCTGCTAGCATACAAATCACAATCAGTCAGCCCTCCAAAATGTGCAAAAGAAATCCTAGCAATAGTATAGGCCCTTACTAGATGGAGATGGTAAAATTATTAATAATATTGCAGAAAAGGCAGACATGTTCAATAAATATTTCTGCTGTGCATTTGGAAAGAAACAAAATGATATACTCATGAAGTACTTTCCAGTCCATTAGTAACTGAAAAGTCTGTTAGACAAACTCTATCAGGGATAAACATTTTAAAATCAGCAAGTGTGGATAACTTGCACCCAAGAGTCCTAAAAGAGCTGTCTGAGGAGATCTCTGGCCCATTGATGTTAATTTTTAAAAATCTTGGAATATTGGGGAAATTCCAGAAGACTGGAACAGTGCCAATGTTGTGCCAATATTCAAAAAGGACAACTGGGATGACCCGGGTATCTAGAGGCCAGTCAACATCAACCCTGGGCAAAATAATGAAAAAGCTGATACAGGATTTAATTGAATTAAAGGCTAGAAAAATAATGAATGCCAGACAACATAGTTTATTGGAAAATAGGTCTCGGCAAATGAACCTGATTTCATTTTGAATGAGATGGCATGTTTGGTTGATAAAAGTAACTGCATAAATGCAATATACATTTGTAAGGCGTTTGACTAGGTACTGCATGACATTCGGATTTTAAAAATAGCGTTTTGCAATATCAATAGAGCATGTGTTAATTTAATTATGAACAGGCTAACTGACAGACCTCAGAAAGTAATGGTCAATGAAGAATCATCTCTGAATGGGAGTGTTTCTTGTGAGGCTCTGCAGGGATCGGTTATAGGCCCTCATCAATGAGCTGAAAGTAAATATAAAATCACTCCTGATCAAATTTGTGGCTGACACAAGGATTGATGATGTGGTAAATAATGCTTAGGACAGGGCAGTCTCTGTACAACTTGGGCTCATTCAAACAAAATGTGATTTAACACACTCAGGTGCAAAGTTATCCATCTAAGGACAAGGAATGCAAGCCATACCCACAGAATGGGGAACATCCTGAAAAGGATGTAGGGGGCTCACAGTAGACAAGCAAAAAGGGCTAATGTGATCCTTGGCTGTATAAAGAGGGGAGTAGTGAAGTAGGAGCAGGGGTGGGATTTTACCTCTGCACATGGCATTGGTGGGATGGATAATGGAATAGTGAGTCTAGTGCTGGTGTCCACATTTTAAAAAGGACGTTGAAAAATTGGAGAAGATGCAGAAAAGGGCCACAAAAATTATTTGCAGGCTGGAGAAAATGCCTCACAGTGTGAAACTTAAAGCGCTCGGTCTGTTTAGCTGATCAAAAAGATGATTGAGAGGTGACTTGATTATGGTGCATGGTGAAAATACCCCCTACTAAAGGGATCTTCCATGAAGCAGAGAAAGGCAGAACGAGAACCAGTGGTTGCAAGATGAAGCCAGACAAATTCAAAGTTTTAATGAGGATGTCACGGAGTATGGGGGGACTCAGGGCCCTGCACCCCCGGCGTCCTGTGATTCACCATGACTCTCAACCAGCCAGTAAAGCAGAAGGTTTATTTAGACGACAGGAATATAGTCCAAGACAGGTCTTGCAGGCACAGACAACAGGACCCCCCTCAGTTAGGTCCATCTTGGGGTCCCAGGGCACCCTAGCCCCCTTGGGAGGTCAGAGCCCTGTCTCCCTCCCAGCCACATCACCAGCCAGCTCCTGAAACTCTGCCTTCAGCGACCCCTCCCACAGCCTTTGTTCAGTTTCCCGGGCCAAGGTGTCACCTGGCCTCTAACCCCTTCCTGGGTTCTCACGTTACATGCTCAGGTATTCTCTGTCAGTCAGTCTCCTATCCCCCAATGCAGACTATCCTAGCCACACTCCCCTGTCAGCATTCAAAGCCCACAGTAAGAACAGTCCCAGTTCGTCACAGAGGGTGATTAACCTTTGGAACAAACTACCAAGGAAGTGGGACATTCTTATCTAGACTGGAGGCTAGATCTGAAGAGGGACTTAGGTGTTAGGAGCCTAGAAAATCATTGAGATTCCCAAAGCCTGAAGAGAAGAAAGGATTTGAACAGGGATCTGCCACTTATCTGCTGTGTGCCTGAACCACTGGGCTATGGGATAGTGGGATATGGGGGTCCCTCAATCTCTTGAGTTGAAGCTGTTCCACCATGGATAAATAGATTAGTCATTGGGTCAGCCAGTGCATGAGGATGACTCTGGAGAATAGATGGTAGGTGTGACTGAGTATATCAACCCCACACTGCTGAAGAGCAGTTCTTGGCCCAAGAGGCCATGCCCCCTTGCCTGTGCTGGGCATGCGCCCAATGGAGGGAGCATTCAAAAGGGACCATCTCAGCTCAGTCTGGGCTGACTAAGGAGGAGAGTAGTTGTATGCAGCAGACTCCTGCCAGGAAACCGCCAGGACTCCAAGCCCCCAGGATCAAGCATCCTAGCTGCACCGTGGGAAGCCAGCTGGCTGCAGGAACCAAAGGGGATGAATTGCTGTTGCCAGCAGAGGAGCTGCCAGAGATGAAACAGAAGGAACGCGAGAGGGACCCCATGTCCAACCCTGGAGACGTCGCTGGAGGGACTGGGATGAGGGCAGGAAGTGACCCGGGGAAGGTGCTTGGGGGTATTGGAACATAAGAACGGTCGTACTGGGTCAGACCAAAGGTCCATCTAGCCCAGTATCCTGTCTACCAACAGTGGCCAATGCCAGGTGCCCTAGAGGGAGTGAACCTAACAAGTAATGATCAAGTGATCTCTCTCCTGCCATCCATCTCCACCCTCTGACAAACAGAGGCTAGGGACACCGTTACTTACCCATCCTGGCTAATAGCCATTAATGGACTTAATCTCCATGAATTTATCCAGTTCTCTTTTAAACGTTGTTAAAGTCCTACCCTTCACAACCTCCTCAGGCAAGGAGTTCCACAGGTTGACTGTGCACTGTGTGAAGAAGAACTTCCTTTTATTTGTTTTAAAACTACTGCCCATTAATTTCATTTGGTGGCCCCTAGTTTTTGTATTATGGGAATAAGTAAATAACTTTTCCTTATCTACTTTCTCCACATCACTCAGGATTTTATATATCTCTATCATATTCCCCCTTAGTCTCCTCTTTTCCAAGCTGAAAAGTCCTAGCCTCTTTAATCTCTCCTCATATGGGACCCATTCCAAACCCTTAATCCTTTTAGTTGCCCTTCTCTGAACCTTTTCTAGTGCCAGTATAAACCTGGACCCTGTGTCAGGGTACCTTGTTTTGAAGGGCCCTGGGTCAAATCTGGCAGAGTAGGGTGGTCCCAGGCTCCCCACCACACACTCATCGCTAGGTAACTCTTCCCTGATACTGCCACTAGGCAAGCAGCTCTTAGACTCTGCCCTGGATAGTACTGCTAGGTAAAGCAGCCCCTTAGAATCATACAATATCAGGGTTGGAAGGGACCTCAGGAGATCATCTAGTCCAACCCCCTGCTCAAAGCAGGACCAATCCCGAGACAGATTTTTGCCCCAGATCTCTAAATGGCCCCCTCAAGGATTGAACTCACAACCCTGGGTTTAGCAGGCCAATGCTCAAACCACTGAGCTATCTCTTCCCCCTGGACCATAGCCACTAGGCAACACTACCCCAGATATTGCCACTAGGCGAAGTGGCCACTTTGACTCTTATCAGTGGGTGACATTCCCCTGGACCATAGCCGCTAGGTAGGGCTGCCCAGTGGATTGAGGGGGGCTGGGGCAAAGCAATGTCAGGGGCCCCTTCCATAAAAAAAAGTTGCAATACTATATTCTAGTGGGGGTCTGGGGCAAATTCACCCACTTGCCCCCCCGCCCCCGGGCGGCCCTCCCACTAGGTGATCGAATCATAGAAGATTAGGGTTGGAAGAGACCTCAGGAGGTCATCTAGTCCAACCCCCTGCTCAAAGCAGGACCAATTCCCAACTAAATCATCCCAGCCAGGGCTTTGTCAAGCCTGACCTTAAAAACCTCTAAGGAAGGAGATTCCACCACCTCCCTAGGTAACCCAGTCCAGTGCTTCACCACCCTCCTAGTGAAAAAGTTTTTTCCTAATATCCAACTTAAACCTCCCCCACTGCAACTTGAGACCGTTACTCCTTGTTTTGTCATCTGTTACCATTGAGAACAGCCTAGCTCCATCCTCTTTGGAACCCCACTTCAGGTAGTTGAAGGCTGCTATCAAATCCCCCCTTATTCTTCTCTTCTGCAGACCAAATAATCTCAGTTCCCTCAGCCTCTCCTCATAAGTCATGTGCTCCAGACCCCTAATCATTTTTGTTGCCCTTCGCTGGACTCTTTCCAATTTTTTCACATCCTTCTTGTAGTGTGGAGCCCAAAACTGGACACAGTACTCCAGATGAGGCCTCACCAATGCCGAATAGAGGGGAATGATCATGTCCCTCGATTTATTGGCAATGCTCCTACTTATACAGCCCGAAATGCTGTTAGCCTTCTTGCCAACAAGGGCACCCTGTTGACTCATATCCAGCTTCTCATCCACTGTAACCCCTAGGTCCTTTTCTGCAGAACTGCTGCCTAGCCTGGTCCCTAGTCTGTAGCAGTGCATGGGATTCTTCCATCCTAAGTGCAGATGGAACTTGTCCTTGTTGAACCTCATCAGATTCCTTTTGGCCCAAGTCCTCTAATTTGTCTAGTTCCCTCTGTATCCTATCCTCCAGCATATCTACCATTCCTCCCAGTTTAGTGTTATCTGCAAACTTGCTGAGGGTGCAGTCCATGCCATCCTCCAGATCATTAATGAAGATATTGAACAAAACTGGCCCCAGGACTGACCCTTGGGGTACTCTGCTTGATACCGTCTGCCAACTAGACATGGAACCACTGATAACTACCCGTTGACCCCGATGATCTAGCCAGCTTTCTATCCACCTTATAGTCCATTCATCCAATCCATACTTCTTTACCTTTCAAACTTTAACTTTCAAAAGTTTACAACTGAACATTGACTTAATACAACTTTGAGACTTTACTATGCAGAAGAAAAAAGCTGTTTTTAACCATCTTAATTTAAATGAAACAAGCATAGAAACAGTTTTCTTACCTTGTCAAATCTGTTTTTTAATCTTTCCCTTTATTTTTAACAGTTTATGTTTAACACAGCACTGTGCTGTATTTCCTTTTGTTTGTCTCTGCTGCTGCCTGGTTGTGTACTTCTGGTTCCAAATGAGGTGTGTAGTTTACCAGTCAGTGTGTAACTCTGGCGTTCGTAAAACTATAAAAATGAGAGACAAGCACCCCAAGAAATCCCTCTCCCCCTTCCCATTGGATTCACTGCACCTGAAGAGACAAAGGAAGCAGCCATTGGACTCTGGGAGAGTTCAGTCTCAGGGCTGAAAGGAGGAGATGAGAAAACTTTGCTTTCAATCTAATGTAGTTTGTTACAATTAGGTACCAGTAAGTGATTTATCTTTATTTTTCTTGTAACCGTTTCTGACTTTTATGCCTCGTTACTTGGACTCACTTAAAACCTTTTTGTTGTTAATAAACTTGTTTTACTGTTTGATCTAATTCAGTGTGTTCAAGTTGAAGTGGCTGGATAACTCCATTTGGGGTAACAAGTTGTGTGTATATTATTCCCTTAAAGGAACAATAGACTCAGTATATTTGTATAATCCAGGCGAGGGCTGGGCAGTACAGGCCATCATTTCTGAGGGAAAGTTTGGGACTGGGAGTGTGTTGGGCTCACCCTGTGGGCTCTTTAAGGCTGGCGAGAACTAAGGTATGGCTGGCTGGCTGGCTGCAGCACACAGACATGGCTGGGATGACTTACATGCTGGAGGCTGTTTCTGAGCAGTCCAGGTTGGAGGATACAGCAGCAAGGCATTGTAAATAGCACCCCAAGGCAGGGGTGACACAGTTCATTGGTCTGGATTTCACCCTGGTATGTCACAAGTGCCTAAATTCCTCTGTGAATCTAGCCCTGGAGCACTTTCTGGAAGGGATGCTTTAGCCAGACACAAAACATTGGGCTCAGTATAGGGGTAACTTGGTGAAAGTTAATGGCCCGTGATATACAGAAGGTCAGACTAGCATATCTAATGCTCCCTTTTGGCTCTATACTCTGTAAATCTCTATGGCACGTTGGCTTTTTAGCACAGCAGCCAGTCTCTTGCAAGCTTGGTTTGGAAATGGTTGGAGCAGGACCAAGGAGTGATGGGTGAGGATGCACCCTGGAGTAAATATACTGCTGTGGCCACTGACACTGCCAATACCACCCATATCCTCCCGCTATTTGGCCATTTTACCCCCCATTATTAGGACTCCAGGCCACTGGGTATTACAGAACGGGTTCTGGTGAAATCCTAGGCCACAGGGGGAACAAAGCAGGCTGGTCATGCAAGGTTCTAAGCATCTTCAGCTCATCTGTATTGTTTTGATGCCTGACATTTCTATGGCAACCTATGCAAATGGAGAGCTAATGGCTCCAGGCCATTGATGAAGAAAAACTGCACAAAAGAATCTATAATTAGAAGGGGAAAGTGGGGAAATGTTTCAGTCCTAAACAAACCTACCCTCATTACAACCCTGAGTTCCACAGACATTGCTGCCAGAAGGGGAGGAACTAGTCACAAGGGGAGAAGTGGAGAGATGCAGTGGTACTGAATCTGTAGCAGACAAGTTTTTTCGCTCCTCACTTTCATGCTTGGCAGATATAAGCAATTTCTGTTCTAATTTCTGCTCTGCTGTATTGCACATTTTCAGCGGCTTCAGGAAGCGTCACCCATTGGCGAAAAGGCAAAAACAGTTATTTGCAGGAGGAGCCATTGTGACTATCACATCTGACCTGCTGCTTAACACAGGTCAGAGACCCTCATCCAGTGATTCCTGCAGTGGAGCGAATTATTCCTCACTGCCCTGAAAAGATATTGTTGAGCCCAACACTTCTTGCTGAAGAAGAGCAGGTCTTTTAGAAAGAGACTTCCACACTGCGTAGTAATTACAGCGGGGGAAGCAGATGAAAAATATTTCCATAAAATTTCACATAAGAATATTTTTCATGTTCCTAAACTTTCACGTGTCTGTGACATTCAATAAAATGGCTATTTTCACATCAAAAACATGTACGATTCCAGTTTTCTTCATACCAATTTCAAAATGTGCTCACCCTCACCGCCATAGTTCACACTGTTATGCTCACCACTTTACTAAATGATGATAAAACTTAGGTAAAGTATCATTGGAAAAGTCATAATCTGTTGGCCATCACTGTCCTGTTGAAATGTATATCTCAGCATTGTACATGACGTTATGAGAGTTTGCTGGGGGAGGGGAGGGGGTTGTTGTTCACTAGCATAGCAGTGTAGCAGACAGCCTGGGCTGGAGAGTTAAAGATGGCACAGTGGTTCCATGGTCCAGATTGCACCCCAGGGGATGTCACGCTTACCCAGTCCGGGGCTCATATTCTCTACAAAAAATTCACAAAACCTAACAAGCATTTAGGTAAAATGGGCCCATTTTCAAATTTTTTTGCTTTGATTGTGAATATTTGTTATCCCTTTAAAAAATATGTCTGTATGCGACCTGTGCTGTAATAACCTTTACAGTACATTTATTCTGTTCTCACATTTATTATTTTAATTTATTTTATTTGATGATCTGGGTTCTATCCCTGGATAGCTCACCAGGGAAAATGAGTCTAAGGGCTAGTCTACGCTACCCGCCCGGATCGGCGGGTAGAAATCAATCTCTCGGGGATCGATTTATCGTGTCTCATCTAGATGGATAAATCGATCCCCGAATCGACGCGCGTACTCCCACCTCGTCAGGAGGAGTAAGCGCCGTCAACGGGGGAGCTGCGACGGTCGATTTGCTGCTGTCCTCACAGCGGGGTAAGTCGAATAGGATATGCCGAATTCAGCTACGCTATTCGCGTAGCTGAATTTGCGTATCTTAAATCGACCCCCCCCCCCTTAGTGTAGACATAGCCTCATAGGCCTGGTCTTCACTAAGCCCCCACTTCGGACTGAGGTACGCAAATTCAGCTACGTTAATAACGTAGCTGAATTCGAAGTACCTTAGTCCGAACTTACCGCGGGTCCAGACGTGGCAGGGAGGCTCCCCCGTCGATGCCGCGTACTCCTCTCGCCGAGCTGGAGTACCGGCGTCGACAGCGAGCACTTCCGGGATCGATTTATCGCGTCTTAACCAGATGCGATAAATCGATCCCAGAACATCGATTGCCTGCCGCCGGACCCTCCAGTAAGTGAAGACGTACCCTTTGTCACTTTAGATCTCCTCTAGACTCACTCACACACACACACACACCAAGGTTTGCTCAGGAGAGGAAATGCAAAGGCCCTGCAGATCAGCACTGCAGAGTGTGACTGCTGAGAAGGCAGGGAACAATCTGATACAGCCAAATCTATACTACAAACGAACACTGGTAAGCACCTGGCTGAGGAGTGTGAGAAATCCACACCCCTGAGCGATGCAGTTATACCAACCTAACCCCTGGCACAGACAGTGCTAGATCAATGGGGGAGCTTCTCCCGTCAACATAGCTATCACCTCTCGCAGGGGTGGACTTCTATGCCAACGGGCGAAGCTCTCCCACCAGCGTGGTACCGTCTTCGCTAAGTGCTGAGCTAAGCCACCTCAGCTTTTTCACCGTAGACCTGCCCACGGACTCCAGGCTTTTAGCAGAACATCCCTGCCTCGGAATTTCTCCCCGCCTTTATTAAAGTCCCCATTATTCAGTTCTTCTTGGGCCTGTGCCGGCACCGGAGGACCAAATACTTTATGGTTTTAACTCCATGCTGGTTGTGGAAGCAGAGAAAGAACTGACAGGAAGGGGATGCAATGCATGACAGTTCTTTCTCTGCTTCCACACTGGTGAATGTGTGTGTAAAATCATTGTCCTCTACTGGCTGGAGTATGAGGCCTGAGGAAATGTGGGGCATTGCTCTCTGTCTCCCTAGCGTGGGTGGCCTATTTCTACTGCATGTAGGAGTGTTTCTTTTGCTCCAGAGGATTGGGCCAGGCCTACGCTTTGAGTTCTGCCTGTGCTGGGCACAAGTGGTGGGATTGGTCCAGGGCCGGTGCTTCCATTTAGGTGACCTACGCAGTCGCCTAGGGTGCCAGGATTTGGGCGGGGCGGCATTTTGCCGCCATCGGCAGCAATTCGGCAGAGGGGGGTCCTTCCGCGCTCCGGGTCTTCGGCGGCAATTCTGCAGCGGGTCCTTCACTCGCTCCGGGACCCGCCGCCGAAGTGCCCCGAAGACCAGGAGCGCGGAAAGATCCCCCCGCTGCAGAATTGCCGCCACCGACTGAGAGCGCGGAAGGACCCCCGCCTAGGGTGCCAAAAACCCTGGCGCCATTCCTGGATTGGTCTCGACACGCTCGGACAGTGCGGTGCTGGGTAGAGTGTAAAAACCTGAATAGGGAGGTTGAGGATGTGTCTACACTGCAATCTGAAGTGTGACTGCAGCATGTGTAAGCATACCTGAGCTAGCTCGAGTTAGCCCATTAAAAATAGCAGTGGTGGTGGTGGCCCAGGCTAGCCACCTGACTCTGAGTGCAAGCCCATTATGCAGCCTGTGCTGCTGCATTTCACTGCTGGTTTTAGTGAACTAGCTGGACTGAAGCTAGTGCGGGTGGGTCTACACAAGCGGCAGTCACACCGCTGCTTGCAGTGTAGAGCGAAAGGGAGTGACCGTGGTACTTTGCTCATGCCCCGTGGAATCATTTCATGAGTCCTGGGGCAGCTAGGAGTGTTTCAACCAAGTCAGCCTTGAGGTGTTTTGGCAGGGCTAGAAAGAAGTTTGCCCAGCACCCGTCTGCACTGTCCCAGGAGCTGTCTAGCCAGCGCTGTCAGCTCCTCGCGTTAGTGAGCATTACGCTCACTCCCAATGGAGGCTCAGGCTGCTTCTCCTGTCAGCTGACCCTTTATAAAGAGCAACTCTGCTAAAGTGCTGCAAGTGCCTCCTCCAGCTCTGGGGAGCTGCATGGAGGGATTCATTAAGAGCCTCCTTGCTTCGCTTTCCTTTCTTTTCTGTCCAGCTAGACGGAACATTGCCCTACGTGTGTTTGCAAATATTTGTATTTGATCAGTTGGGCTGAAATCCGGCACACTGCTGGGGTTGGGGATTCATTATAGTCCAGTTCTGAACATGACAAATAAAAGAGAGGGCTGATGTAGCCATGAACTCCCCTCTCACATCTACTTTCTGGGCTTCGGTTTAGCACCTCTTTTTGTCACTGTGCGAGTTAATTACAATCTTTACGTAGGTGTGAATGTGTTTTGACACTCAGACTGAGATGGTGTTAACTAGGAAAGAGCTGTTCACATCGAAGAGCAGTTTACTTATACCCTATATTCCCAGCCCTGCCTGTCCAAGGACCATGAGACTGACCCTTCTCTTCTCCCCACAAATAATGAGTCTGACTTAAACATCATGAGCTATTTAAAAAAAAATCACAGGGCGAATCACTGCTTTGAGTGTGCATGTGTGTGCGCGTGCATGCAGGCATACAGATATGTGTGTGGCTTCGTCCGTCAGGAAATTCAACCAGAATGTGCACACACTGTGGAACACCCCCTCTCCATGTGACTGGTGACACTTGCCCAGACTGCCCCAGGCCATGCCAAGCATTCGCCCCGACACACTCCACCGCTTCTTCATGGACATTGCCCCCAGCTCCCCCACCCCTGGACCTGCCCCAGCGCCCCTCAACCCTGGACACTGTCCACAGCTCCTCTCACACCTGCTCTACCTCTGGGCACTATCCCCAGCTCCCTCACCCCTGAACCTGGCCCCAGCTCATCCTCCACCATTGCTCTCCCCCTGGGCATTGTCCCTGGTTGTCTGTCTTGGCCCCTCCCTTCCTGCCCTGGGGAGAGGCCTGTATCCAGTTCTCTCCCTTCCTCAAATATATGCAGCTCCCTGTTCTACCCCAGCCAGCTCTTTCCCTCCATGACATTGCCTCTCTGTCTCTCCTACTCACCCTCCCCCCACCTGTCAGCAGCGTCTGGCGAGATCCCAAGTAGCTATTAGAATTGTGAATTGCAGGATTTGAGAAATCTTGTGGCAGTCAGCAACCCTAGGTCTGGCCCCACTGCCCTGTCACGTTCCATGGCCTGGGTTGGTTTCAGCGCAAGCAGGGGATGGCAATAGCTCCTCCCAAGAAGAGCTGTTGGCATCCTCAGCTCCACCCCCCACCCTTGGGCAGGGTTCAAGGGAGTTTGAAAGCTACCATTGCCCTTCTCCTCAGTCCCGCAGTGCCAGGCACTGGGCCTATACAGTGCGAGTCCCAGGTGAAGCCTTGCTGAAGATGTGGGCCGGAGTGGCACAGCTGGAAAGCCAGCATCAGGGAGCTGCTGCATGGCTGTTAATGTTGAAGGCATGAGGATGAGAAATACTCTGCTCTCCCTGCAACTGAATGATTTAGGCCTTCAAAACAAATGAACAGCTTGGTCAGAACAGGCAATCAACAGACACTAAAGAGAGTGTGTTGGGGGTGGCGGGTGTCTGTGTGGCTGGGTGAAGGTGTGTATGGGGGGGGTGCATCTGTGAGAGTGGGTGGGTATGTGGGGGGTGCATAAGTGCTGTGTGTGGGGATGGGGGCATCTGAGTGAATGAAGGGGGGTCTGAATATATGTGTGAGTGCAGGGTGAGTGGAATGGGAAAAGGGGTGTGGGTATGTGAATGGGTACATGGGCGACGTGGAGAAAAGTGAGGTGGTGCATTAGGACGTACGTAGGAAGGGTGATTGAGTAGTGTTACCATATTTCAGGTTCCCAAAAAGAGGCCACACCAGAGGATGGGGGTGGGCTGGGGCCATTTGGGGAGTTGCTAGAGGGATGTGTGCGCACTGGGAGGAGGTATTTGGGGGGAGGTTGCTGGAGGGGTATGTGCGCACTGGGAGGGGTACCTGGGGGGTACTGGATGGGGTTCCTGCAGCATCACCCTCGAGGTGGGTGGCAGTGTCATTCTCTGGCAGGGTGGCTGATGCAGGCCCAGGATGCAGTGCCAGCCCTGGGGGCACTGGAATGGGGGGGAGGGTCAAGAGGCCACCACACCCCTTTTTACCATCTGTAAGGGCAAGCAATGGGGGGGGGGGGCGGGCGCGGGGGAGGGGGGGGAAGAGGTGGTGCTGGGGAGGGTCCTTGGGGAAGGAGTGGCATGAGGGTGGGGGGCTCAGGAAGCAGTAGGGTGACCAGACAGCAAGTGGGAAAAATCAGGATGGGGGAGGGATAGCTCAGTGGTTTGAACATTGGCCTATTAAACCCAGGGTTGTGAGTTCAATCCTTGAGGGGGCCACTTAGGGATCTGGGGCAAAATCAGTACTTGGTCCTGCTAGCAAAGGCAGGGGGCTGGACTTGATGACCTTTCAAGGTCCCTTCCAGTTCTAGGAGATAGGATTTCTCCCTTTAAAAAAAAATAGGAGCCTATATAAGAAAAAGACCCCAAAATTGGGACATCTGGTCACCCTAGGAAACAGGCGCAGCACAAGTGTGGGGCCTCAGAGAGAAGGGGCTATGCAAGAGTGAGGGTAGAAGAGGTGGTGCAGGGGTGTGGCCTCAGGGGAAGGGGCAGTGTGAGGGTGGGGGCTCAGGGAGCAGGGGCGGTACAGGGGACGCAGGGCCATGGTACGGACACTGGTGGCCCCTCCACTTTTAGGAAGCTTCTGCTGCTACTGGTCAGCCTGTTAGTCAGTACCTCCCTGCAGGCCTCTCCCTCTCCCTAGGGCTGGGAATCAGGGCTTGGGTGGGTGGGATCCCAGCAGCTGCGGACACGGGAGGGACCAATCGGAGCATGGAGACAAATCTTTCTGAGCTGTAACGTCTGCTCTGCAAAAATCCTGGACGTTGCCTCTTATTAGAAAAATCTGCCCAGACAGAGGATCAAAAAAAGAAGCAATGCCTGGAAAAACCCAGATGTATGGTAACCCCGTGTTTGAGTATGTTTGTGTGTAATCATCTCTGCTATTTATGGATCAGGTGAATCAGATTATTCCTGTCAGGCGCATCATTACTTTTAGGGATGTGTTGTTCTCTGACTGTCTGAAGAACACAGCTCTGTTTTATAGGTGAATCAGAATAAAAATTGCTCAGTGCTGGTCGAATGAAGCACTAGGAATGGTATAAAATATTCCAGGAGGGGAGCTGTTTAGTGCATTTATCATTTCCATTCATCAAGAGTGACCATGTGTTTAGAGCTCACTGGAATGGTACTCTTTTCTGCCATGCATACAGTATGCTGTCACTCCATGATGAATGAAAACCAATAAGGCTAGAATGATGGGCCCCATCAGGCCATTCCTACTGACACCTTCAATACACCGTAATTTGGCTGCAAGGGGTCTCCACTGGTTCAGCTACTGTACTTCATTTTGTATGGTCATTTCTTTGGCAATTACCACCATCCATCCATTAACCCTCAAGCAAGCCAGCGCAGTAGCTATTATTGTTCTCACTTTCCAGGTATGGAAACTGATGCACAGAGGAGAAGTGATTTGCCCAAGGTCCCAAAAAACAGGACCAACATCACTTGACTCCAAGTCCTAGGTTTTATCTCCTGGACCTTGTTCCCACCCGTCCCCTCCAACCTACAGCATTGTGATAAATGGAGAATACCACATGGAAGCATCTGTTGATAAAAATGATCGTTTTCCTTCTTCCTTAGAGCTACCCATATGCTGTGACACTGAGTTGTGGTCAATTCCTGACACATCTGAGGGTAATAAAGTAGCTTCTCTAATTGTTTGCATCTGGCCCATCCAAACCATTGAAGGGACAGATTTAATTCAGAGCAGAATTATAAAAACCTGATACGATTTATTAACCACTGGAGCAACTTACCCCAAGTGATGGTGAATTCTCCATTACTGGCAATTTTTAATCAAGATTTGACGTTTTTCTAAGAGATCTGCTCTGGGAATTATTCTGGGGAAATTCTCTAGTCTGTGTTATACAGGAAATCAGACCAGAGGATCATAATGGTTCTTTCTGGCCTTGGAATCTCTAAATGTTTTAAATTTGAAATGTTTTAACTCTTTTACTTGGGGCATATCTACACTAGAAACATAAGTCAATCTAGGTTAAGTCGATTTACAACCACCACAGTAATTACAGCGGTGGTTCATGTCCACTTTACCCTCCTTCCATTGACGGTGCGCGTTCTTACCCGGAGCCCTTCCACCAACTTAGAAGGGCAGCATGGGGGGCTGAGAGCCTGCACAATCAGCTGCACTACTGAGCTCTTGGCTTCCAGCTCCCTGCCACACCTGGGCTCCCGGCTGCGAGGTCCACACTGGGAATCCAGGCAGTTCCCATGAACCTCCGGGCAGCCGACATGCTGTGACTGCCTGGCTCTCTGCTGCCAGCCAGGCTGTACCTTAGGCTCCCCACTTCCTGCAGGGAGCCTGGCTGCAGCAGGGAGTGGGAAGCCGAGAGCCTGGGGAGGCAGATGGGCTCCCAGTGGCAGGGAGCAGGGAACGGGGAGCCTCTGTGCAGCACCAGGGCTCCCTGTGGGAAGCCTATTGGCAGCAGCTGGGCTGGGAGCCAAGAGCAGGGAGCCAGGGTGGGAAGAGAGAGCCCCCACCCACCACATGACAGCTCGGCTTTCCTGTCCATTTCAGGCCTTCAGCATGGAGCTGTGAAATTGACAAGAAAGACAGCCAAAAGCCTATGAAAGTAATGCAGTGTCTACACGGACACACTGCGTGACCCTAACTACACCAGCGTAAGTCCTACGCCTTTTGCTGTAGTATGGCACTTACATTGGGGGAGTAACGCTGTAGTGTGGACACTGACATAATTAGGTCAACGAAAGCTGCCTGACGTCAACCTAACTGTGTAGTGTAGACCAAGCCAAAAGATACAGGGGGGAGGGGAGGAAGGGTCAAAAGGATTTTTAATGAACTTGGTTTCAAACTGTTTGATGTTGGACAGTTTCAGGATCATGTTAACACCTTTAACTCTTTGGGCCCTATGTCCTACTGCGCACTCTACCCCTCCAATCTTCATCTTAGGCCTGGTCTACAGAGGGTCAGGGGGGAAATCGATCTAAGTTACGCAACTTCAGCTACGTGAATAATGTAGCTGAAGTCGACGTACTTAGATCTACTTACTGCGGTGTCTTCACTGCGGTAGGACGACTGCTGACGCTCCCCCATCGACTCCGCCTATGCTTCTCGCTCCGGTGGAGTACCAAAGTCAACAGGAAAGCGCTCAGCGGTCAATTTATCGCATCTAGTGAAGATAAACTCGATGCGATGAATCAACCCCCGCTGGATCGATCGCTCCGGAGGTAAGTGTAGACATGCCCTTAGACTCTTCCCAATGGCTTCCCAGAGGCCATCCTTTTGTTTGCGACACCTCATCTACATGGGATGTTCCCTCTTCCTCACTCTCTGAGTCACTTCCTCTCTTGAAATTGCATTCCTTTTTTTGTTAGCATGTGATTGTCTATTGCAGTAAAGGATTTTGTGATACCATCCATTAAAGATGTTGCATTGTTCTGCAGTGCATTGTACTAGCATTTGGAACTTAAATTCTCTCTGTAATCTAAACAATTGGGGATTAATAAAACACATACTAGAAATAGAAAAGAGGTTCACAGATGATACTGCTGTCATATTGTTTTCTTCGGGCTGTGGAAATAAATAGATTTGCCCCCATAATTAACAATTGACCTTGTTCTTATTATTTTCCCTACAGCCTGAAGAAAGCTTCCAGGCTGAAATACAGCCTCTCGGGCTCATCTTCTATCCCCAATAGCTATTCCTCTGAGCACAAGCATAACAATTTATATGACAGAAAGAGAGGAAGCAAAACTAAAAGGAGACAGAAAATGAGGAAACTGTGGCCAATATCAAACCACCGTAACGTACAGCACAGTGCTATTAGCCATCATCGCTGCCGCAATACAGCAAAGCAAGCAACAACTCCGACAAATCCACCCTGTAATAAGCAAGCACCACTCCCATGGACTCAGCAGGTGTTGTGCTCTCTTACACTCTTACACCAATGTTTAATTTGGTCCCAGAAGAGCTTTGCTTCTTTAGAGCAGTGTCTCAGATGAGACATTATCTACCACCTTTAATCAAATGTAAAATCTTATCAGCTGCAGAGATTAAGATCAGCCAGTTCCACCTACAGCCAACTGACCCAGAGGCTACAGAGTGGCCAGTGGAGCTGATATCACGCTGCGCTCCCCAAACACCTCATTAACAGCAAGGCTGACTGTACTAGAGCTCCATGGGAGGTAAGAGTCTGCAAACTGGGGGGAAGGCAAAGGGGGGGAAGAGAGGGAAAATGAATCCACTAATAAATGAGCTTCAGCTCCGACCATCCCAGGCCTGCTCTGCATTACACACGAATGCTTGTGAGCGGGCACAGTTACGAATCACACAACTCACACCAATGTAGGGACTTCCCACCTGTGTGAAAAACAACAAGGTAGCAAGTCAGATAGGCACAAAATGGAATGGATCTAAGAGGTGGGTGCAATGGAGATGGTGCCAAGACATGACTTCCAGTGAAAAAGGAAAGGCAGCAAAGGGCAGCTCCCAGAAAGACAAATCCCAAATTTCTTCTGGGTGACCACAGCCCTGGGCTGGATTCCTGCCACTCCAGTCTTCAGGGTTGAATTACTAATCACCACTTTGTTTTCAGATGCCTTTATTAAGATGTGTAAACAACGTTACACATGTGATGAAGCCAGAGTTTCAAATATAGGGCAAATTTTTGACTGGTGAAAATTGGTGCAGCTCTGTTGAAGTCAATAGAGTTTCACCCATGAACATCAACAGACAATATGCCCCAAAGAGAAAGAATCTTATACAAAAGTCAGAACATTCTGGTATGTCTAGTAAATTGAATCATAGAAGATTAGGGTTGGAAGAGACCTCAGGTGGTCATCTAGTCCAACCCCCTGCTCAAAGCAGGACCAACACCAACTAAATCATCCCAGCCAGGGCTTTGTCAAGCTGGGCCTTAAAAACCTCTAAGGATTGGAAATTCCACCACCTCCCTAGGTAACCCATTCCAGTGCTTCACCACCCTCCTAGTGAAATAGTGTTTCCTAATATCCAACCTAGACCTCCCCCACTGCTCCTTGTTCTGTCATCTGCCACCACTGAGAACAATCTAGCTCCATCCTCTTTGGAACCCCCCTTCAGGTAGTTGAAGGCTGCTATCAAATCCCCCCTCACTCTTCTGCAGACTAAATAACCCCAGTTCCCTCAGCCTCTTCTCATAAGTCATGTGCCCCAACCCTCTAATCATTTTTGGTGCCCTCCGTTGGACTCTGGCAACAAGGGCACACTGTTGACTCATATCCAGCTTCTCATCCACTGTAATCCCCAGATCCTTTTCTGCAGAACTGCCGCTTAGCCAGTCGGTCCCCAGCCTGTAGCAGTGCATGGGATTCTTCCGTCCTAAATGCAGGACTCTGCACTTGTCCTTGTTGTGCTGCGTGTTTGGATTGAAGTGTTTGGGAAACTCCATTTGGAATAACAAAATCTGTGCACATAATTTTCTGTTAATAAGCCACAGAACCATAGGGTTAGAAGGGATCACACGGGCACATGTAGTCTAACCCCCTGACAAGCTGCAGATAGCTATCCAGCCTCCTTTTGAAAACCTCCAGTGAAGGAGATTCCACTACCTCCCTAGGCATCTGTTCCATTGTCCTCTTCTTACAGTTTGGAAGTTTTTCCTGACATTTAATCAAAACCTGCTCTGATGTAGTTTGAACCCGTCATCTCTTGTCCTGCCCGCCGTTGCAAAAGAGAACAACTTTTCTCCATCTTTTTCAGCCTTCCAAGTATTTGAAGATGGCTATCATGTCCCCTGTTAATCTCCTCTTTTCCAAACTAACCCTACCCAATTCCTTTAGCCTTTGCTCGTGTGGCTTGCATTCCAGTCCTTTGATTATCTTTGTTGTTTGCCTCTGGATCCTTTCCAGTTTCTCTACATCCCTTCTATTCAGCAGTAACCAAAATTAGACACAGTTCTCCAGCTGAGGCCTAACCAGCACCAAGAGCGGTACTATCACCTCCCATGACTTGCACGCTGTATCTCTGTTCATGAAACCTAAAATTACATTTGCTTTTCTTGCAGCAGCATCGCATTGCGGACTCATGTTGTGATTGTGATCCACCACAACTCCCAGATCCCAGTGCTGCTGCCAAGCCAGTTATTCCCCATTCTGTATTTGTGCATTTGGTTTCTTTTCCCTGAGTGTAGCACCTTTCATTGGTCTGTGTTGAATTTTATTTTGTTGTCTAATTTATCAAGATCCCTCTTAATTTTAGCTCTGTTCTCCAAAGTATTGGCAACACTTCTCCCCCAGCATTGTGTCATCTGCAAATTTGATCAGTATACACTCTATATTTAGATCCAGGTCATTAATAAAGTGGTTATACAACATCAGACCCAGACAGATGCCTACAGAACCCCACTTGAGACCTCCCTCCAATCTGACATCATTCCATTAACAGTTACTCTTTGTTTGTGGTTTTTCAACCAATTATATACCCTCTTAATGATAGTTCTGTCAAGCCCACATTTCTCCAATTTATCAGAATGTCATGTGGGACTGTGTCAAAAGCCTTGCTGAAGGCCAGGTATATTATGTCCATCACATTCTCCCATTCACCAAACCAGTTACCCTGTCAAAGAAGGAAATCAACTTGGTTTGGCAGGATTTGTTCTTAGTAAACCAATGCTGGCTGCTACTGATCACCCCTTCATCCTCCAGGTATTCACAAACTGAATGTTTTATACATTGCTCTAGTAGCTTCCCAGGTATCAAGGTCAGGCTGACTGGTCTATAGTTCCCTGGCTTCTCCCTTTTCACTTATTTAAAGAGGGGCACTACGTTAACCCTTCTCCAGGCTTCCGGAACTTCTCCTGTCAACCAGGAGTTTGTAAATATTATTGCCAGTGGTTCCGAGATTTCTTCAGCTAATTCCATCAGTACCTTCGGGTGAAAAGCATTAGGCCCTGCTGATTTGAATTCATTCAGATTGGTCAGAAGATCTCTGACGTGTTCTTTATTTATCCTGATCTGCATTTCTTTCCCTTTATTGTCTATGGTAACTTCACTAATCCTCCGGTCACGTTATTTTTTGTGAGAAGACTGAAGCAAAGTAGGCATTGAGCAGCATTGCCTTCCGATCATCTTCCATTACCAGACTTTATATGATGGACTTTATATGATCTTATCCAGGAGGGTTCTGGGCAGTACAAGATGCACATTTCTGGGGAAAAGTCTGGGACTGGGAGTTTGCTGGTGTTGCCCTGCAGTGTAATTCATGAGTGGATGGCTAGAGCCCTCATACACGATAACTGGGAGATATTTACGTGCTGGAGGCTGGATGTAAGGGCCTTCTCTTACTGTGACAGTCTGAGGCCTGGTTCTTAGGCTAAGGCCTTCAGCTAAGCAGCAGAAGCCAGTCATAAACTGGGAAATGTATGGTCACATCCTCACATTCCAAACTTGTCACACTGAAATAAGGTGCTATTGGGCTGTTAGGAATACAATCCTGTCCTGTTTCAGAGTAGCAGCCGTGTTAGTCTGTATCCGCAAAAAGAACAGGAGTACTTGTGGCACCTTAGAGACTAACAAATGTATTAGAGCATAAGCTTTCGTGGACTACACTTCTTCGGATGCATAATCCTGTCCTGATATTCCTATCACCTCCAGAGAAAGGGAAGAGCCTAGAAGATGTAAAAGGAAACTTACTTTGATAGCATCCTGTCTGGCAAGAACTCACTTATATCAATAGCTGGGATGTGAAATCCTCATTTCTGTATTGTTCTATCACTGTAGTCTCCACTTCCCTATTGTTTGTATGTATAATCTCTGGTTCTGTGATTGTTTCTGGCTGCTGTATAATTAATTTTGTTTGGTGTAAACCAATTAAAGTGGTGGGACACAGGCAAGGCTCTGTGGTGTCAGAACTGGGAAGGTGGACACTGAGGAAGGAAACTGGAATCATGCTTGCTGGAAGTTCACCCCAATAAACATCACATTGTTTGAACCTTTGGACTTTGGGTATTGTTGCTCTCTGTTCATGCGAGAAGAACCAGGGAAGTGAGAGCGTGAAGGAATAAGCCTCCTAACACTCCCATCACCCCTCCCATCACCCCAGAGACCCCCTTACTAATTGATCCTCTCCCAATGCAACCAGGTAGAAACCAAAAAGCCACAATTGCAGAGCCATTGGCCATTATCTTTGAAAACTTGTAGCGATTCTGGGAGGTCCTGGACAATTGGAAAAAGGCAAATATAGTGCCCATCTTTAAAAAAGGGAAGGAGAATCTGGGGAATTACAGACCGGTCAGCCTCACCTCTGTCCCCGGAAAAATCATTGAGGAGGTCCTCAAGGAATCCATTTTGAAGCACTTGGAGGAGAGGAAGGTAATGATGAACAGTCAACATGGATTCACCAAGGGCAAGTCATGCCTGACCAACCTGATTGCCTTATATGATGAGATAACTGGCTCCGTGGAATGGGGAAAGCAGTGAATGTGATATATCTTGACTTTAGCAAAGCTTTTGATATGGTCTCCCACAGTATTCTTGCCAGCAAGTTAAAAAAGTATGGATTGGATGAATGGACTATAAGGTGGACAGAAAGCTGGCTAGATTGTCGGGCTCAATGGGTAGTGATCAATGGCTCCATGTCTAGTTGGCAGCCGGTATCAAGCGGAGTGTCCCATGGGTAGGTCCTGGGGCCAGTTTTGTTCAACATCTTTATTAATTATCTGTAATGATGGGATTAATTGCACCCTCAGCAAGTTCACAGATGACACTAAGCTGGGGGAGAGGTGGATACGCTGGAGGGTGGGGGATAGGGTCCAGAGTGACCTAGACAAATTGGGGGATTGGGCCAAAAGAAATCTGATGAGGTTCAACAAGGACAAGTGCAGAGTCCTACACTTAGGACGGAAGAATCCCATGCACTGCTACAGGCTGGGGACCGACTGGCTAAGCAGCAGTTCTGCAGAAGAGGATCTGGGGATTACAGTGGATGAGAAGCTGGATATGAGTCAGCAGTGTGCCCTCATTGCCAGGAAGGCCAATGGCATATTGGGCTGTATTAGTAGGAGCATTGCCAGCAGATCGAGGGAAGTGATTATTCCCCTCTATTCGGCACTGGTGAGGCCACACCTGGAGTACTGTGTCCAGTTTTGGTCCCCCCACTACAGAAGGGAAGTGGACAAATTGGAGAGAGTCCAGCGGAGGGCAACAAAAATTGTCAGCAGGCTGGGGCACATGACTTACGAGGAGAAGCAGAGGAAGCTGGGGTTATTTAGTCTGCAGAAGAGAAGAGTGAGGGGGGATTTGATAGCTGCTTTCAACTACCTGAAGGGGGGTTCCAAAGAGGATGGAGCTAGGCTGTTCTCAATGGTGGCAGATGACAGAACAAGAAGCAATGGTCTCAAGTTGCAGTGGGGGAGGTCTAGGTTGGATATTAGGAAGAACTATTTCACTTGGAGGGTGGTGAAGCACTGGAATGGGTTCCCTAGGGAGGTGTTGGAATCTCCATCCTTAGAGGTTTTTAAGGCCCAGTTTGACAGAGCCTTAGTTGGGATGATTCAGTTGGTGTTAGTCCTGCTTTGAGCAGGGGATTGGACTAGATGACCTCCTGAGGTCCCTTCCAACCCTAATCTTCTATGATTGTGCCCAAAAGAGCTAATGCAATCCTCGGATGCATTAGCAGGTGAATCTCAAGTATGCGTAGAGAATTATTTTACCACTGTATTTGGCGCTGGTGCGACTCCTGCTGGAATACTGTATCCAGTTCTGCTGTCCATAATTCAAGAAGGATGGTGATAAATTGGAGAGGGTTCAGAGAAGAGCCCCAAGAATGATTAAAGGATTAGAAAACATGCCTGAGGCCAGGTCTACACTACAGACCTACATTGGTACAACTATATTGCTCAGGGGTATGAAAAATCTGCACCCCTGAGCAACATAGTTCTAATGACCTAACACCCCGTGAAGACAGTGCTATGTTGGCAAGCAGAGCTTCTCCCGCCACCAGAGCTACCGCCTCTCTAGGAGGTGGAGCACCTACACTTATGGGAAACGTTTTCTTGTCGGCATAGTAGCGTCTTCACTAACGTGCTACAGCTTAGGCACTGTACATGAAGACAAGCCCTTGTAGTTACAGACTCAAGGAGCTCCATTTTTTTAACTTAACAAAGAAAAGATTCTCCATCACTGACACTTTCAAATCAAATTTGGACGTTTTTCTAGAAGATCTGCTCTATTGTGAGGCAGATTTATGGTCTGTGCTATACAGGCAGCAATGGTCCCTTCTGGTCTTGGAATCTGGCTACAACCACGTAACCAGCTACGCACCAAACTTCCACAACCAGCTACACACCTGCACAACCAGCTGCCTCACCAAACTGCCACAACCACACAACCAGCTTCACACCAAACAGCCAGAACTGCCAGAGTTTGAAATGATAATAATTGCCATCATCATCCCCCTTGTAAAGGGATGTGTGCAGAAGGAGCAAAGAATTCAGGTGTGCTAATGGTAAGGTGGGTGGCTACAACTGGAGGCCTGGAGGGGATCTGTTGTTAGGTGACTCCACCATTCATTTCCTTGCTTTTGTGGGTTTGTGCCGTGTGAGGAACAGCCCCAGAGGAATGTTTCTGTATATGAGTTATACGATGGGTTTTAGTGAGCTTGCTTACTGGTAGTGGCATCAATAGCTTGAGAGAATCCCAGCAAAAAGGGGTGCTCCTACTCACCTTCACCTAGCTTTAGAAGACCTGATAGCTAAATGTTGATACAACAACCCCCCTGTTTAGATTTCTCTTCCTCTCACTGGGCTAAGCAGAGACAGAGCGCAGAAATCCTACTGCTGCCTATAAATGATAGCAAAACAACTTCTGAAAGTCACAGGGATGCCTATGTGCATCTCCTCTATGTGACATGTGAGAAACAGGAGACGCACGTGAGTGTGTGGGTATATATGCAGGAGGCATGTACATGCACGTATGTGTATTTGTGTGCATGCATGAATACACGTGTATGTGTGTGCAAAGGTGTGTATGTGTGTGATTTTGTCTGCATATGTGTGCTTGAGTAGATGCATGTGCATGAATGTGAATACCTGCATGTGAGCACATGAGTACGGAGTGTGAGTGCCTGTATATGTCTGAGTGTGTGTGCATGAGTGCACACAAAGAGACAGTGTGAAACACTGGGGATGAGAGCTGAGCAGTCACTCACTGTGCAAAGTTGCCTCACTGCACTGGGCCAATAAATAATAAAAAGTCAAAGTACCCTGTCGAAGCAGGCACCATACTGTTTGGCCTCAGGCAAAACAGAGGAAACTTGGTGCCCCGGAGGTCTAGAACAGTGGGATTAATAACACATCAATTTTAATGCAGATTTTTTTTTTCTGCTTCACAAACAGCAAAGTGAATGTTTGAGCATCTCAGTAGGGGGTTAATGAGGACTCTGATTAGTTATTCAGGTTTCCTTACACTGCCTCAATCCATCCTAGTGCTGGGGGATGAAAGGAAAGAAGGATTTGCAAAGAAGCTCTTAAAGATATATTGCTCTGATTTCATCTGTAGGAGAACTACATCTGACAGGAGCCCCTAAAATTCAGAGCACCCCACTGGTTCAGCTTGCGACGGAGCACAATGTGTCCATACCCCAGTAAATTAACCCCACCTCTCTTATTCCACACAGCATCCACCTTTTTCCCCTCCATGCGGGCTGAACAATTAGAGAGAGAATAAAAATGGGGTTCAATCTGGTTTGAACCCAAACCTATTCCGGTTTGATGTGCACTGGACTTTCTGCAGAACATCCCAGAGTATGCAGAATCTGCTCGCTGTCCAGTACATGAAGATTAACCCTCAAACAGCTCATCTAAAAAGACTAAAGTCAAAGGCCCCTTTACATGGGTTGGCTTCACAAGGGCTGCTCAGAAATCTAAGGATAAAAAAGAAACCTGTTCTGCAAATGGAAAAGAGGGAAGCAACCAAGCAGGGATAATAAAGATAATGGAAATGGAAGCCAAACAAGTTAATGATGCCAAAGAGGTTAAGGAAAATAAAAAGGGACTTTTACAAACGTATCAGGGAAGACAGAAATACGGATGGAACCGGGCCTATTAATTAGTACAGGAGAAAGGGGATGAAATTAACAATGATGCTAACATAACAACCTGCTTTTAAAATCCGTCTTAAGAAAGATAAGCATAGAAAATAAAATTGAACATATTAGTACAGAAGGGAGAGCCTGTAAAAATAATTTTTGATCGAGAACTGGTAAATGAATCCGGGGAAAAGGAACATATGCAAATCAGCTAGTCTAGATTAAATGCATTTAAAAGCTTTCGGGTAATGAACTAGCTGAAGCACTGACAATTTATGGTGAGGAACCATAAGACAGGTAGAAAGCCACTGCGGTACTGATTCTCAAAAAGGAAAGATTAGTGATCCTGGCAATTACTGTCCAGTAAATCTAACTTCTACTCCCAGCAAAATAATACATCAAATATTAAGAGCCAATATCGTTGAGCATTTAGTGGGTAATGAGCAATGGGCAGCCTGCATATATATTATTGTTTTGTAATAAGCATTGAGACCAACAGCCTTCCCTTACACTGTGTAGCTCTCTCCATTCCACACACCCATTCCCTCACTACTTCCAAAAAAAGGCAGGTTACACAGATTTCAGTTCTAGTTCAGCAGATTTGGGTCCCAATGAGCCTCCCTTTTAGTTCACATGGCATCTTCCCTACCAGAAGCTGGAAGCCACCTAGTGCTTAGTCGTAGCAGTGACAGGCATGGGGTAGGCAGAGAACAAGATCTGCTTTTGCTGAACTACACTTAGGCCAGATGCCAGCAGCCGCCCCACTCCTTCCTGCCCTGATGCACATTCTTGATCCCAACTTGTCTTGCATTCCTGGGGCTCTGGGAAATCACTGATTTGTGATTTCATTGAGCCCATCAGAATCAAAGCATCACCCCCATATGAAGGATGAGAAAATGCGTGGGGGGAGGTGGGGTGGGGAGGGGAATACAAGGTTGCAGGGACGGAAATGAAGTTACCAACAGCAGCTGAAATCTCAGCTTCTACTCACACCTCCCATTTTGCAGTAGCAGGAGGAGGACATAGATTGTGTCACCAAAGAATCCAAGCATCAGCATCAACTCTGTTTCCTCAGGGAGTAGCAGGAGGATGCCATCCTGGCTCTGGAACTGACCAGTTCACCCAGTGCAACAACTGCGGGAGCCACTGACTGAGAGACCAGGGGCAAAGGCGAGGATGTAAGGATGGGAGTATTGTCAGTCAATGCTTATTATTCATGGGGATGTCTGGTTTGTGCAAAAATATGGATGTGTGTGCGCCTCTGTATGTGTGCATGCATGTGTGTATGCACCTATCTGTGTGCATGCACGTGTGTGTATGTGTGTATGCACATGTGTGTGCATGTGTGTGAATATGCTGGTGGCCAGCAGCAGGCAGTCAGAGGCCAGAAGCAGGTAGCCAACGGCTAGAGACGGTGAGTTATAATAAATTGTGTCACCAAAAAATCAAGGCATCAGCATCTATTGCGTTGCCTCAGGGAGCAGGGGGAGGAGGCAGCAGCGGCTCTGGAACTGTATCTCCCAGTGCAATCCCCCCTTCCCCCCCCCCCAAGTTGATTCAGCTGCAAGGGATGCTGGGAGAAAAGCAATCTGATTGTCTTCATGATAGCAAAATTGTTTCATTTTCCTCAAACTTGGAAAAATAAAACAACTTGAAGTAGAGGCCAAGTATGGAAAATGTACTGACAAATGGCAAAAGTGTGGGAAAGGCAGGAGTGCCTGGAAACAAGCAGCTAGACGGAAAACTACGTGTAGCCTCCGCATAGCAATTCATGACCAGCACCACGCTAACTATAGAGGCTGCATGAAATGTTATCAGCCTGAAGAGCAGGAATAAATTGAAGTCAGTGCCTCTCCTCAAAGAAGAATCCAGTCTTGTGGTTTGCATGAGGCTATCCTTATAAAAGAGTATATTCTAGGTGGCAGCTAGTGGAACTTGGACCATGACAGTCATGTCAGCGAGGCACAGTCAGGCAGTTTCTTGTGACCGAGATAGAAGCCATTCCCCATGCAATAGGCATGGCAGGTATTGCACACAGGAGACATTTGGACTTCATCCACCCGCAGATCACACACCTAAAAGAGCAACAAGGCCATTTGTCAAGCAACTGGTGTCAGCTGACCGACTAGGCCCTGTTGGTGATAACCCATGGCTCAGTATGGACACAGATCAGGATTCCCTGATGATTATTTTACACTTGTCAGCAGCCTTTGACACTTTTCACCAGGAGGTTTAGAGAGGGTCTGTGTGGGGGCAGTTCTGCATTTTCCTCCTAGAAAGATGCCAGGGGGTGGTTTGGGGCAACTGTCCATCAGGCCGTGAAGGAACTGATGTGGGGTTCCTGGTCCCACCGGCTACATTCTGGCAGAAAGGCCCTGGGGGAGAATGAGAGGAAGCAGTAGCTCAACTGTCAGCAGTGTGCCAATAATATACTCTTAGGGTTCATGCAGCAGTCTCTGAGTGGGGATCTCTGGCCTGCGTTATGCCGGAGGACAGACTAGAGAATCACAATAGGCTAGGGTTGCCAACCCTCACGGATTGGCCTGGAGTCTCCCGGAATCGGGCTTGATCTCCCAGAGGTTACTGAAGCCAATACGGGAGATTCTAGGCCGCTAAAAGTCCGGTGGTGCAGCAGGGCTAAGGTAGTCTCCCTACCGGCCCTGGCTCTGCGCAGCTCCCGGAAGCAGCTGGCAAGTCTCTCTAGCTCCTAGGTGCAGGGATGGCCAGGGGGTCTCTGCGCGCAGCCCCCACCCTGAGCGCCAGCTCTGCAGCTCCTATTGGCTGGGAATCGCAGCCAATGGGAGCTGCAGGGGTGGCCCCTGCAGGCAGGAGCAGTGCGCAGAGCCGCCTGGCTGCCCCTGAGCCTAGGAGCTGGACATGCCAATTGCTTCCCGTGATCCGCCCAAAGTAAGCGCAGGCTGGCTGGAACCCACACCCCTTACCCCCTCCTGCATCCCAACCCCCTGCCCCAGTTCTAAGTGCCCTCCCGCATCCAAAGTCCCTGCACCCCACACCCTCTTCTGCATTCCAGCCCCCTGCCTCAGCCCAGAGCCCCCTCCCACACTCCGAACTCCTCCGCCCCACCCCCCAGCCCAGAGCCCGCACTGCCTGCTGTACCCCAACCCCCTCCCCCAGCCTGGTGAAAGTGAGTGAGGGTGGGGAAAAGTGAGTGACAGAGGGAGGGGGGATGGAGTGAGCAGGGGAGGGGCCTTAGAGAAGGGGCGGGGCAGGAGGCAGGGGCAAAGGTGTTTGGATTTGTGAGATAAGACAATTGGAAACCCTACAATGGGCCTTTCTGACCTTAAGAGCATTCTGATCTGAGATTCTGTCATGGTTAGGTGTCCTTTCCTGCCAGGGCCTAAGGATGAAATTCTATGAGAACAAGCTGGCTGAGACACAATCCAGATACGCTGGAAGTTGTAATGGTAAGTGAGGAAAATGTAGACATGTGAGTGGCTTCCTCTTTTGGTGGGTTCACCGCCCATGTGGACAGCAGATAGCAGTTGGGATGGATGGGGTTTTAGGGACCCACAGTGGCCTGGATTCTCAGGTGGTGCTGGTAAAAATTTTTTTGCCTCACCTAGGAAAGGTGTGGAGCAGCTATTGTTGTGCAAGGCTGTAGGTTGGGGTAGCAGAGGTCAAAGGGGTCGCCCTCCATATTGAAAGGCGGGGGCTTGCCTTTCAGGGACAGAGCAAGTGAGCTGCAGGCTCTGCTGTTTTAGAGTTACCTCATCTACATGCTCTCAGTGCTTTAATGCCAAGAATAGCACAGGGAGCTAGCTGTGACCTTTCCTCTGTGAAATGGACCTTTCCACAGCTATCCGTGCCTTTGTGACATCCAGGCTGCCTTCTGCATAGAGCCTTGTGAAGAATGTGGCCAACCACCAAGAGTGAGCTGCAGGAAGCTATGAGATCAGGTCTTTGAAGACTGCTTTGGAGTCCCATTTGCTACTTTGTACAGTTGAATAAACTCACATGGATCTATAAGGGCCTATATGGCCCAGATCCTGGCTCTTTGAGACATTGCCACTTCCCTGTGTGTCTCCACAGCAACTGAGGTCAGCTGGGGCTCTTGGCTCTGGAATTCACTTCCTCCACTGTACTGGCACAGTGCTAGTGTGCTGAGCCCAGAGTACAAGCCCCTCTGTTGGGTCACGGTCCTGCCCGAAGAGGGTGATTGCGAAGGGTGGTGCACAGTTTACAGGGGAACAGTAGGCTGCCGATTTGACGCTGCTCAACAATTTCAGGATCATATTTTTAAATAATGCGTAGTCTGTAGAAACTAACTGCTGGGTGTAGATAGACAGACAGACAGACAGATCACTGATGTGCGAGTGCCCCCATTGTGCCAAGGGACATTCTAACCTGGCATCACATTGTGGCCCTTTAAGGCTGAGACATTCACTCGGGGGGTCTAAGCAAAGGGGCAGGAACTCAATGAGCGCTGCTCTTGCACCGCGTCTCTCCCTCCCGCTAGCTGAACCCCCAGTCCCTCTCCTTCCTGCCCATCTCATCCCCTGCTTTCACTAAGCCTCTCACATGGAGCTTCATTGGGCTCTGTGCCGGTTTTGCCCAATTTCAGTCAGTTCAATGAGACAGCAGGTGGGGAGGAGGGAAGGTTCCTGACAGGGAGAGGGGACCGGATGGGACTCCCCGGGCCTAGAAGTCCTGACCAGCCCTTTTCTTCTTGGTCACAGACCCACTTAGCAACCCAGCTCAGCACCCCGAGAGCCTCCACCTAATGCACACACATCAGAGTTAATGTGTGTTTCCTCTCTCTGCCGCACAGGGGGTCTCTGGAGCAGGGACGTGAAGTTATTCCCTCCCTGATGACTGAACACCTGACTGCCGGTCTCTGGTTTCCTTTATTTCCAGTAGAACTCCCACAACTGGAAAGTTCGACAAAGGCACCAGCCCAGTCTGCTGTGAGCAGGTCTCATTCGTACAATTGTGGGCTGTGGGCTCAGGAAGAGTGAAGGTGGGATAGTGAGGAGGAAGGGCAGGGCTCTGCTCTTCTCAGTGCTATGGAGTCTCTGGCTTTGTGACATGCTGACAAACCAAGAGCTTTCCTTTTTGACCAGAACTTGGCTGTTGCCAGGAGGAATGTTTCTTTCCGTCTGTGACCCAGTGAGAAGCTGCTCTTTGAAGTGAGCTATAAAGGCAGAAAAAGCTGAGACTCCTGCTAGAAAAAAGGGGGACCCCAAAGCCACTCTGATGCCTCCCTTCAGCTCAGATCTTATGGGAAAGACACCCAGGGAGAAAGGCTGTTAAAAAGGTATAAGATTTCCATGTTGGGGTGAGGTGCAGGAGAGAGAGGCTGGGTAGCCCTGCACCTCTGCCCATGTCCCCCCGCTTCATTCCATTACTACTACATCTGCATTCGAGAAAGGAGCTAGCAGGCTGCCCCAGTCTCTGAAATCTTCTCCCAGGGTCTCTAACTGATATTGCTGTGCTGTGGGTTTCAAAAGCATGTATCAGCCACCCAAGCACTGCCCGCCAGTGCCAGGAAGGGGCACCGTCCCCAACTGCGATGAGGGGCACATTCCCATCCAAAGGGGGGGCGGTGCCCTCCAGTGCCTGTAGATACCATCAGGACAGGTGCCTTTGAAACAGAGAGCTGTCGGGATAGCTGGACCGGCAATGGATGTGCTGGGTGATAGAGAGACTCCGTTCAGGGCACAGTGCTCCCACTGCACTGGGGTTAGGGGAGGGGAGGGGAATGCAAACAAGCCAGGAAGAGCAGCTTCATTTTTTGCTCCAACACCTCAATTTTCCATCTTAACTGAAGCCTCCCATTTGCCTCCATTGTCTCTACCTTGACCAGGGACTTCCCTTCTCCTCTCACATAACCCATGCCTATAAACTGATAGGTCACTATCGCTGCAACATTCCCATGATGTTTATAGGGACCCCAAGACTAGCAAACACAACATTTTGGAAGGGATGTTAAACCTTCTGCTTCTGGGCTTAAGCCAGTCTCAGACTATTAGAGCCCAGGATGAGAGCTAGCGTATGGGGCAGATTATCCCACATCTGCTGCGTGGGGCTCTTATCCTTTCTTCTGAAGCACCTAGTGCTGCCACCCTCCGAGACAGGACACTGGATGAGACAGACCTCGCATCTGATCCAAGCTGCAGTTCCTATGTAAGTATGTTGTACATCCCCATCCACTTTCCCACCTCCTCTGCTAAATCCTCATCCCTCCTCTCACCGTGGCCATTTCAACTAACCTCTCGGTGGCCCGTTGTGGACCCTGCTCTCCAGACAGCAGCATGTGTTAAATGCTACCACCATATACACTAACACATTGCTGTGTTGGAATTATATATCTGTCTTGTTGTGCATAAGGGAGATGGTAACGCACACCCCTGCACAAAGCCTGGGCCAGCAGACTTTGTGCAGAGCAGCTGTGTGGGCTGAGGAGGACTGAACCCACGGACGGGAGGCAGGGGAGCTGTGCAGCACCTCTTTTCCCATTACAGAGGGCTAGAATCCCAGGCACACCTATGTGTCTATTGGGTCATTTCTCTCATGAGCTGCGTGAGTTGCATCTGACATAAGAATGAGAACAGTTATCTATTAATGTATGAACCAGGGCCCCGTTGCACTACGCGCTGTGCAAACACAGAACAAAAAGTCAGTCGCTGCTGCAAATATAGCCATATCCAGGGTTCTTTACACAGGGGAGACCAGTGGCCTGAACTTGGAACAGTCTGTAAGAAAAAGTCACTCGTGCCAGGCTCCTACCTAGGCCCTGTACCTATTTCTGTCTGATCTGTGTTAAAAGCAGCCAGTGAAACAGGAGCAACAAGTGGGAAATCACTGAGCATAAAGGCGCTTCCGTTCCAGGAGACTGGTCATGGAGGGAAGCCATGTTTCCAGCTCTTGGAGAAGGCCCCTCAGCACAAGCTTCTGGAGATTTAGAAAAGGAGTCACAGAAAACTCTGCTTACACCCCCCCCCTTTCCCTCTCCTTTGGCCCACAGCCAATTCTTGACGTGAACTTCACAGCCCAAGAACTTCCTTTCCCAAGCTCGCTCCGTTGGTGTAATCAAGACATCATTTATTCCTCCCTAACATTTGCTTGAAGGAACGTTCGAGCTGAATTAAAGCCAGGAGCATTATCTCACAGTAACTGGCTGGGAGATGTTACTGCTTCGATCAGGGCTAATGCCACAGGAGTTTTTATGATGGACATAACATTTTTATGAACTTTTTCTCTCATAGCTTTTCCTACAGAAAAAAAGAAAAACCCACTGCCCTCAGGGCATTTGCAATGGCTTCCTTAGCCTCAGCATAAACTTTGCAGGGTGCCATGGGGCAGAAGCACCAGTAACGTAGTTGGAGCCATCCCAAACGATGGAACCTCTTTGGGATTACCATTTGTAACTGGGACTCTACCACAGACCAATTAAACTTTTCTGCTAACTCCCAGGTCTGCAGTTGGCTGAGCTCAAACTTAATATGTGCTTACGAAGGAGCTATTACATCATACATAGCGTTGTTGCAGCAACCTCATCTTGTGAGCAGCAAAGGGGGCTGCCAGGAAGTGACAGCCTCAGCTGTTAAAATCTCTCTGAAATTGACAGTGTCTTCAGCTGAACTTTGGGGTCTCTCTTCAGCGGAATGTGGGTAATTATTTAAAGTGATTCTCATTTCTGTCTCACAAAAATACTTTCAAAGTGGCAGTATTTCACACAGACTTTCATAAAGGGCTAATAAAGCCGGTGTTTAGCATTTTATATCCTTGCACAAAAATAATGATCTTGGCTCTTTGCTCCTCAATGCAGAAATATTTTAAATAGGTTTAGGTCTCCCACCTCTGGAATATTGTTAAAAAGACTGACTTTATAGCTTTGTGCTTTACCTGCCCTCAGCTTCAATTTAAGTCTCATAACTACTCCATTATAGGCAGACTGGGTCCTTTTTGTTGCACCTGCATTCAGGGGTTACATCATTTCATTATTCTTCTAGACAGAGCGCTGTTTAACCCCTGACATTGCTAGTAATGGCTGGATGTCTAACAGCAGTTTACAGCGGTTAGGTTGACAGTGTCAAAGCAACAGACCCGGAGGAGGAGGGGAAAGCCTGCATAGATGACCTGGTGGCTCTCTCCTGAAGAGCAATGTCACCCTAGGAATATTCACGGCAGCATTAGACTATTCTACTGGAAACGTTCCTGTCAAACATGACTGCAAGAGCCCTGCACAGGTGTGAAAACAAATGATAGAAACAACAAACTCTGGAGATGTCGCTTTCCAAGGGTAGCCAGCCCTGATGTCACAGTTCTACAGCTAACTTCGTTATCAAAGAGACACAGCATGTATTGAATAAACTACCGTATGCCAGACACTTGTTCTTTTTACACACAAATACAATCTTCTAAATCAGCCTATTCTGGCTTCTGATTCCCGGAGTCTGAAGACTTGATGCTCAGGAGAGTGAAGTTTTCCACAAGAAAGCCACCACTGGATTTAACCAGAGATGCTACCCGTGTTAAAGCATCTATAAGGGGCCATGTAAGATGGCAGTAGGAAAGACTGAAGATTTTGATGATTTTAGAGTTGGATGAGGGGCTGTCTGTCATGTTGATGTTAATTTTTAATAAGTCATGGAAAACTGGGTAAGTTCAAGAGGTTTGGAAGAAAGTCAATGTCATGCCAGTCTTGCCAATAGAGTAAGCAGGATGACCTGGGTAATTATAGGCTTGTTAGTGTGACAGTGATCACAGGCACAGTAATGGACTGGCTGATACTGACCTTAACGATAAAGAATTAAAGAATGGAAATATAATGACCTTTAACATGGTTTTACTGAAAATAGGTTTTGTCAAACAAACTTGCTATTTTTATATGCTGAGTTTACAAGCATAAAGAATAAACTGTGTAGAGAAAACTGTGTCATATACAATGACTCTAAGGCTAAGTAAATAAGAGTACCTCACAACATTTTGATTAAAACATAAGCACTATGGAGAACAAATACAACCCATATTAAATGGATTAAAAACTGGAAAAAGGATAGTTCTCAAAGTGTAATTAATAATGGAGAATTATTGATTAAAGGGGATGCTTTCCAGTGAGGTATCACAGGGATCAATTCTTGACCAGTGTGATTCATTATTTTACTCAGCTATCTGACAGAAAATATAAAGTTATTGCAGATGACCAAAAGATGGATGGCGTGGTAAACACTGATTAGGACAGGTCACTTACATGATCAGAGCTGGATTGTTCAGTAAACTGTGCTCATGCAATATATTCATAAATGTTAGGGTCAGAAAGAATCATTAGACCTGTTACTCAATCATGGGGGGGAAACAATAGCAGAAAATGTGGAAATGGCAGAGGTGCTTAATGACTTCTTTGTTTCGGTTTTCCCCAAGAAGGTTGGTGGCAATTGGATGTCTAACATAGTGAATGCCAGTAAAAATGAGGTAGGATCGGAGGCTAAAATAGGGAAAGAACAAGTTAAAAATTACTTAGACAAGTTAGATGTCTTCAAGTCACCAGGGCCTCATGAAATGCATCCTAGAATACTCAAGGAGCTGACTGAGGAGATATCTAAGCCATTAGTGATTATCTTTGAAAAGTCATGGAAGATGGGAGAGATTCCAGAAGACTGGAAAAGGGCAAATATAGTGCCCATCTATAAAAAGGGAAATAAGGACAAACTGGGGAATTACTGACCAGTAAGCTTAACTTCTGTACCCGGAAAGATAATGGAGCAAATAATTAAGCAATCAGTTTGCAAACACCCAGAAGATAATAAGATGAGAAGTAAGAGTCAGCATGGATTTGTCAAGAACAAATCGTGCCAAACCAACTTGATAGCTTTCTTTGACAGGGTAACAAGCCATGTGAATGGGGGGAAGTGGTAGATGTGGTATTTCTTGACTTTAGTAAGGCTTTTGATACTGTCTCGCATGACCTTCTCATAAACAAACTAGGGATATACAACCTAGATGGAGCTACTATAAGGTGGGTGCATAACTGGTTTGAAAATTGTTCCCAGAAAGCAGTTATCAGTGTTTAACAGTCATGCTGGAAGGGCATAACGAGTGGGGTCCCGCAGGGATCAGTTCTGGATCCAGTTCTGTTCAATATCTTCATCAATGATTTAGATAATGGCATAGAGAGTACACTTATAAAGTTTGCGGACAATACCAAGCTGGGAGGGGTTGCAAGTGCTTTTTAGGATAGGATTATAATTAGGGCTGTTAAAGCGATTAAAAAAATTAATCGTGATTAATCGCGCCATTAATCGCACTGTTAAACAATAATAGAATACCATTTATTTAAATAATTTTGGATGTTTTCTACATTTTCAAATATATTGATTTCAATTACAACACAGAATACAAAGTGTACAGTGCTCACTTTATATTTATTTCTGATTACAAGTGTTTGCACTGTAAAAAGACAAAAGAAATAATATTTTTCAATTCACATGATTCGGGTAATGAAATCTCTTTATCATGAAAGTTGAACTTACAAATATAGAATTATATACAAAAATTCTCCATTCAAAAATAAAATAATGTACAATTTTAAAGCTTCCAAGTCCACTCAGTCTTACTTCTTGTTCAGCCAGTTGCTCTGACAAACAAGTTTGTTTACATTTGCAGGAGATAATGCTGCCCGCTTCTTGTTTACAATGTCACCTGAAAGTGAGAACAGGTGTTCTCATGGCACTGTTGTAGCCAGCGTCACAAGATATTTACGTGCCAGATGCGCAGGCTTCAATCACCATTCCAGGGGACATGTGTCCATGTTGATGATGGGTTCTGCTCAAAAACCGTCCAGAGCAGTGTGGACCGACACATGTTCATTTTCATTATCTGAGTCAGATGCCACCAGCAGAAGGTTGATTTTCTTTTTTGGTGGTTCGGGTTCTGTAATTTCCGCATCAGAGTGCTGCTCTTTTACGACTTCTGAAAATATGCTCCCTACCTCGCCCCCTCTCAGATTTTGGAAGGCACTTCAGATTCTTAAATCTTGGGTCGAGTGCTGTAGCTATCTTTAGAAATCTCACATTGGTACCTTTGCGTTTTTTCAAATCTGCAGTGAAAGTGTTCTTAAAATGAACAATATGTGCTGGGTCATCATCCGAGATTGCTATAACATGAAATATATGGCAGAATGTGGGTAAAACAGATCAGGGGACATAAAATTCCCCCCCCAAGGAGTTCAGTCACAAATTTAATTAATGGATTATTTTGTTAACTATTGTCATCGGCATGGAAGCATGTCCTCTGGAATGGTGGCCGAAGCATGAAGGTGCATACGAATGTTTAGCAAATCTGGCACATAAATACCTTGCAATGCCGGCTACAAAAGTGCCATGCAAATGCTTGGTCTGGTGACACTGTAAATAAGAAGAGGGCAGCATTATCTCCTGTAAATATAAACAAACTTGTTTGTCTTAGCCATTGGCTGAACAAGAAGTAGGACTGAGTGGACTTATAGCCTCTGAAGTTTTACATGCTTTTGTTTTTGAGTACAGTTATGTAACAAAAAATATCTTACGTTTGTAAATTGCATTTTCAGGACAAAGAGATTGCATTGCGCTACTTGTATGAAGTGAAGAAGTGGGCCGTAGTCCACGAAAGCTTATGCTCTAATAAATTTGTTAGTCTCTAAGGTGCCACAAGTACTTCTGTTCTTCTTTTTGCAGATACAGACTAACACGGCTGCTACTCTGAAACCTGTCATTATTTCTTCTGTTTATCATTTTTACAGTGCAAATATTTGTAATCAAAATATGCGCTTTGATTTCAGTTACAATACAGAATACAAGATATATATGAAAATGTAGAAAAACATCCAAAATATTTAATAAATTTCAATTGGTAGTCTCTTGTTTAACAGTGCAATTAAAACTGGGATTAATCGTGATTAATTTTTTTAATCACGATTAATTTTTGTGTGTTAATCGCGTGAGTTAACTGCGATTAATCAACAACCTAATTATAATTCAAAATGATCTGGACAAACTGGAGACATGGTCTGAAGTAAATAGGATGAAATTCAATAAGGACAAATGCAAAGTACTCCACTTAGGTAGGAACAATCAGTTGCACAAAATGGGAAATGACTGCCTAGGAAGGAGTACTGCAGAAGGGATCTGGGAATCATAGTGGACCACAAGCTAAATAGGAGTCAACAGTGAAACACTGTTGCAAAAAAAGTGAACATCATTCTGGGATGTATTAGCAGGAGTATTGTAAGTAAGACACGAGAAGTAATTCTTCTGCTCTACTCTACGCTGATTAGGCCTCAACTGGAGTACTGTGTCCAGTTCTGGACACCACATTTCAGGAAGGATGTGGACACATTGGAAAAAGTCCAGAGAAGAGCAACAAAAATTATTAAAGGTCTAGAAAACATTTAGCCTATGAAGGAAGATTGAAAAAATTTGTTTAGTATGGAAAAGAGACGAAGAGGAGACATGATAACAGTTTTCAAGTACATACAAGGTTGTTACAAGGATGAGGGAGAAAAAATGTTCTTCTTAACCTCTGAGGATAAGGCAAGAAGCAATGGGCTTAAATTGCAGCAAGGGAAGTTTAAGTTGGACATTAGGAAAAACTTCCTGTCAGGGTGGTTAACCACTGGGATAAATTGCCTAGAGAGGTTGTGGAATCTCCATCATTGGAGATTTTTAAGAGCAGGTTGGACAAACACCTGTCAGGAATGGTCTAGATAATACCTAGTCCTGCCATTAGTGCAGGGGACTGGACTAGATGACCTCTCGAGGTCCCTTCCAGTCCTACGATTCTATGATTATGATTATCTGGGAGTATATTTAGGACCAGTTCACCATGGTAGCTCAGAAGATTAAGAACAGAAATGGGGTTTTGCAGTCTCAGTTTGGGGAGTGAACGCACACTTTTCAGCTCAGCGCTAGCTCTCCACGACTCAGTTGGACAATACAGTTATCCTCTGTGGTTACAATCTCCCCACACAAAGCTAGCTAATGTGCAAATAAATCAAACAATACGAATAATAACAAGAACTCTGAAACCAACAACCACTGCATCTGAAGAAGTGGGTTTTTTACCCATGAAAGCTTATGCCCAAATAAATCTGTTAGTCTTTAAAGTGCCACCGGACTCCTTGTGGTTTTAACAAACACTGAGACGCTACCAGTGCCTTCTTATACCCCGCCACCTAACATTAAGAATTATATTGCCACAAAGAACCTCTTTGACAAAATCCAGGAAATACCACAACCGCCATTTTCCAAAGATATGTGGGAGGCACCTCACCATTGAGTCATCAATAGAAGACCAATCTGGACTATGTGACCAATCATGTGTGATCATGGGGGACTTCAATTTGAGTGACAGATGCAGGAGGTCTCATGCTGCCAGTACTAAAACACTCTTAGAATTTCTAAACATTATAGATGACAATTTCATAACTTAAAAAGTGTTGCAGCCATCACAAGGGATGGCTAATAGATAAAGAGGAACTGATCACAGAACTAAAAAATAATAGAAGTTTAGGTACAAGTGATCATGAGTGGATCAAATTTATAATATGAAAGCAGAATAAAGTTCACACCAGTAATATATATGCTTGTTGTTTAATAAGACTAATTTCACAAAGCTGAAAACAATTATTAACCAAATCAGCTGAGAGGAAGAGTTTAATCAGAAAAAAGTAAATGATGATTGGGGCTCATTTAAGAACACCTTACTAGATGACCCCAAAGCCACACACCCACAATTGAGGAAGAAGGTTGTCCTGGTTATAAAACTGACCTGGTTTAGAGGGGAAGGAAAGGCAGTTATAAAAAAATTAAAAATATAACAAATGGAAAAAAGACTACATTGATAGCAATGAATATAATTAAGAATGAGGAATTGTAGAAAATTGATAAGGAAAGCCTAGGGACACAAGAAGAAATCTATGGCCAGTAGAATTAAGGACAATAAGGAGGAGATTTTAAAATAGATTAGGAACAAAAAGAATTCTGACAATGGTATTGGTCCATTACTAGATATAAATGGTAGAATTATCAATAATAAGGCAAAAAAGGCAGAAATGTGCAATAAATACTGTTGTTCTGTATTTGTGGAAAAACAGATGATACAGTCTCATCATATGGTATTCCACCCATTCCACTCGTATCTCTGGAGGATGTTAAACAGAAGTTACTAAAGTTAAGCATTTTTAAATCAGCAGGTCCAGATAACTTGCAGCTAAGAGTTTTAAAAGAGCTGTCTGGAGAGCTTACTGAACCATTCATGTTAATTTTCAATAAGTCTTGGAGCACCAGGAAAGTTCCAGAGGACTGGAAGAAAACTAATGTGCCAATTTTTAAAAAAAGTATATGGGATGATCTGGGTAATTATATGCCTGTTAGACTGACATCAATCCTGAGCAATATAAGGGAGCAGCTGATACCGGACTTGATTAATAAAGGATTAAAGGAGGGTAATGTAATGAATGCAAATCAACAGGGGTTTATGGAAAATAGATCCTGTCAAACTAACTTAATATCTTTTTTTGCTGAGATTACAAGTTTGGTGGATAAAGGTAATAGTGTGGATGTAATATACTTATTTGGGACCAACACAGCTACAACACTGTATGTAACATACTCAGACTTTTGTAAGGTATCTGACATGCTACTGCACAACCTTTTCATTAAAAAAACTAGAACAATATAAAATCAACATGGCACACTGTGACGTTGTGCAGTCTATATGGTTTTATAAAAACATAATAATAAGTGAATATAATGTAACTGGAATATGCTTCATGCAAAAGGTCTCTTGTAAGGTATCATTACAAAGCTTATAATCTACTGAGTGTGATCATCCCATTTGTATAAATGTACCACTCTTGTATCTAAAACTAGAAATATGAAATATAACTCTGAGGGCCTATTGTAATTATGTAAAGTGTGGGCCATTAATGATGGTTTGGAATCTTGATGACTCCCATTAACAAGGACCATTGTCTGCAGATGGCTGTGTTTACCTGTTAGTCTTCCTGTATATGTGTGTGCTGGCAAGTGGGCAATGAAGTCTTGCCGTGACATGTGATCATGTCACTGAACTGGAATCCATCTTTAACCTGGTGCTTTTCCAGTGGGGGGTGGTGGTGGTGAAACTCAGAGGGACAAAGGGTTCCCGCCTTATGCAAAAGATATATAAAGGGGTGGAAGAGAACAGAGAGGGGAGAGGAGCCATCATGAAGAATCCCCTAGCTATCACCTGAGCTGGAACAAGAGCTGTACCAGGGGAAAGAATTGTGCCCAGGCCTGGAAGGTGTCCAGTCTGAGAAAAACTTACTGAAGCGTCTCTGAGGGTGAGATTATCTGTATTTAGCTTGATTAGACATAGATTTGCGCATTTAATTTTATTTTGCTTGGTGACTTACTTTGTTCTGTCTGTTACTACTTGGAACCACTTAAATCCTACTGTCTGTATTTAATAAAATCACTTTTTATTTAGTAATTTACTCAGAGTATGTATTAATACCTGGGGGAGCAAACAGCTGTGCATATCTCTCCATCAGTGTTATAGAGGGCGAACAATTTATGAGTTTATTCTGCATAAGCTTTATACAGGGTAAAACGGATTTATTTGGGTTTAGACCCCATTGGGATTTGGACATCTGAGTGCTAAAGACAAGCACACTTCTGTGAGCTGTTTTCAGGTAAACTTGCAGCTTTGAGGCAAGTGATTCAGACCCTGGGTCTGTGTTGGAGCAGACTGGAGCGTCTGGCTCAGCAAGACAGGGTGCTGGAGTCCTGAGCTGGCAGGGAAAACAGAAGCAGGGGTAGTCTTGGTACATTGGGTGGCAGCTCCCAAGGGGGTTTCTGTGATCCAACCCGTCACACACACATTAAATGGATAAAAACTTGCTAAATGATAGGTCTCGAAATGTAACTGTAAACAGGGAATCATCATCAAATGGGTATGTTTCCAGTGGGGTCCCACAGGGATCGGTTCTTGGCCCTACACCAGGGATTGGCAACCTTTGGCTCGCGGCTCGGCAGGGTAAGCACCCTGGCAGGCCAGGCCGGTTTGTTTACCTGCCACATTGGCAGGTTCGGCCGATCGCGGCTCCCACTGGCCGCGGTTCGCCGTCCCAGGCCAATGGGGGCTGCGGGAAGAGGCGCAGGATGAGGGATGTGCTGGCCACCGCTTCCTGCCGCCCCCATTGGCCAGGAGCGGCGAACTGCGGCCAGTGGGAACCGCGATCGGCTGAACTTGCAGACGCTGCAGGTAAAGAAACCGGCCTGGCCCGCCAGGGTGCTTACCCTGGCGAGCCACGTGTCAAAGGTTGCCGATTCCTGCCCTACACTATTTAATGCTTTTATCAGTGACCTGGAAGAGAAAATATATTTATCATTGTGTGATGGAATGTTTGCCCCACATCAACCCTGACAGGGTTAAGGAGGCTCAGAAAATGCCAATTAGTGTGATAGGCCCCACATGAGGGCATTAGTCTGGAGGACCAACCCCTAATTGGAGGATGAAGCTCACCTAAGCAGGTGTGGACTGGGCTAGTATAAAGACAGGCAGCTGGCAACAGAAAAGGCTGCAATGAGGAAGTCTGCAGCCACCCTCTGTGCATTAGAGAAGGAAGGAGGGAACCCAGGAAAAGAATAGGACCCTGGGAGGTTGGCCCTGAGGGAAAGGCTTACCCTAAAGAGAGAAGGGCAAAGAAGAAAGCCTGTGGGAGGCGAGTAGGAAGTAGCCAGGGAGAGAACAGCAAGGTTGGGGATTGAGTAAACCTTGACTGAATGTTGTAGAGTTCCTGGGCTGGAACCTGGAGTGGTGGGTGGGCCTGAGTTCCCCTAGCAGACACTGATGGAGTGGCATTGCCTGGACATCAGGTCCAGTGAGACTCTATACCCTGCAAGAGGAAACCGCATAGTGACCCAGCCGGAGGCAGAGTCACAAAAAGGCAGCTGAAGCTCCTGGAGCAAGAGAAGGGCCACAGTGTGAGAGAGAGGACAATGGGTGGAGAGACCAGAAGGGGAGATGTCGGACCTGGAAGAGAGTCCCAGAATGGCCAGGAGGAGGCGCCACCTGCAGTGAGCAAGAACCCTGTGACACACTGATAAGGACTGACACAAACATTGAGGAAGTGGTAAACAAAGGAGAGGCCAGATCACGGATTCAGAGTGATCTGGATCTCTTGGTAAACTGGGCACAAGCAAACAATATGCATTTTAATACAGCTAAATGTAAATGTGTACATCTGGGAACAAAGAATGTAGGCCCTACTTACACGATGGGGGACTCTATCCGGGGAGGCAGTGACTGTGAAAAAGATTTGGGGGTTGTAGTGGATAATCAACTCATCGTGAGCTCCCAGTGTGGTACTGTGGCCAAAAGAGCTAATGCAATCCTGGGATGCGTAACCAGGGGACTCTCAAGTAAGAGTAGAAAAGTGATTTTACCTCTGTATTTGGCACTGCTTCTGGAATAGTGTGTCCAGTTCTGGTGCCCACAATTCAAGAAGGATGTTGATAAACCGGACGGTTCAGGGATAGTGTGCCCAGATAGCAAGTGTGAAAAATCAGGACCCCCTTTTTTTGGGGGGGGAGGGTAGAGTTGTCTATATAAGACAAAATCCCTAATACAGGGATGGTCTGGATAATATCAGAACATCTGGTCACCCTCTTCAGAGAAGAGCCAGAAGAATGACTAAAGGATTAGAAAACCTGCCTTATAGTGATAGACTCAAGGGGCTCGATCTATTTAGCTGAAAAAAAGAAGGTGAAGGTGAGACTTGATCCCAGTCTATAAGTACCTACATAGGGAACAAATATTTAATAATGGGCTCTTCAATCTAGCAGAGAAAGGTCTAACGGTTGAAGCTAGACACATTCAGACTGGAAATAAGATATGAACTTTTGACAGTGAGGGTAATTAACCATTGGAAGAATTTACCGAGGGACAATTTTAAAATCTAGACTGGATGTTTTTCTAAGAATCTGCTCTAGGGATTATTTTGGGGCAGGTCTCTGGCCTGTGCTATCAGACTAGATGATCACAATGGTCCCTTCTGGCCTTGGAATCTATGAATTTCTCCAGCATATGTTGTCACATTGTGATGAGCAGAAAGGGAATGAGTTGCTCCCTCTGTATGAAACTTTTTTTATCATCACACAGCCTGATGAGAGGTTGCCTCACTTGGAGCTGCCTCTGTTGAAAGCACAACCATTACAGATGTGAGGGGCAATGTTGTATTATTTTAGATGGAATAAAGGGGTCCAAAGAGTCAAAAATGCTAACAAGACCCTGAAACTGTCCAATGTGGAATAGTTGTAAACAAGGTTTGGGGTTTGATATGCAGAGACCTCAGCCAATTTAGTACCATCACAAACACACCATTAAACGTCCTTTTAACCTTGTATTAAAGATACAGAAAAGAAGGAAAAACAGTTAAAGCCTTTGAAATGTAAAGAATTAAATAAGACTTTCATTTTAACATCATCTCTTGTTCTCTCTCCCTTTAGCTTGAGAGCATTTTTAGAAGAAAAAGCTCCTTATTTGACAGACTCTCAGATGGTATTAAGATGGTAAAAACCATCCTTTTGGGGAAAAGAGAAGAAGTTAGTTGGATGGGATGAAGCTGCTGTTGTTGTTAAAGTTTGAACGAGCCAAACGCAAGCAAGAGGGGAGAGAAAAGAACAGCAAAAATAGAAAATGCAGCTTCCGTGTCTGGTGTTGACTCTCACTTGCAACCTCATTGCTGGCAAAAGACAGGCCCAGCACATGCTCTTATCAGCCTCTCTGAAACCTTGCTAACTTGTACCAGCATCGGGCTATTCAGGGCATTGCTTTTAGCTGCTTCTTTCTGGTCACAGGCTTATAGCGCTGTTGCAAAACATACAGTCTTGGGCAGCTAAGCCAGATTCTTATTAAACAGACGCAAAAGGAAGGAGAGAGAAAAGAGAAGAAATAAAGTGGGCAAGGGAAAGGACACAAAGGGAGGGGAGAATAACACAGTCTCACATCAGCTGGAGCTGGTGGAGGTGGCAATGTCATCTGTCTCCCTCTCCTTCTGGGCCAGTCTTCTCAGGACAGCTCTCAGCATTGGGATGACGAAAGTCTGGGATCCCAGGAGACAGTGGGGTGGCAGCCTTTATGGTCAAGCCTGCTCCTTCCCTTTCTCTTGTCTTTCAGGCAGCCAGTGCCACACCTTCCTTTGCCTTTCCAAAGGTTCTTTTCTAGGAAACCAAATGGAAGCGATGGGCAAAACAGCCCATCTCCTCATTGTTCTGTCCACCAGCAGTTTGGCCTAATTTGCAACACACCAATTTTGAGTCACTGATTTATAATCACACACTTTTCTTAACCCAGTCCTGGAATTATATCAATAGCCTTTTTCGTTTGGACTAATTCGATCTGTCTGCCTCTTTTTTGCACCATTTCCCATCACTATTATAGGTTGTTGTGACACTTTATGAACTTTGACTCACTTTTCACAGCTGATCTTGCATTTAAAGCTGTAGGCTCAGTTAACACAACTCTGAGGTGTGTGGTGAGGACTCAAGACCAGCCCTTAGCGTAGCTGTGGTGAGTTGAGGACTCTGCGCACTTGCTGAATCGCTGCTCATCTCAGGCAGGTCCATCAGGAGGATTGTCCAGATTCCATACTGCTGATCCCACAGTTACTGAGTGGGTAAATGCCTGCGATGTCTCCCTACGCCCTTTGGACATTTTTGGACACAAATATCTGTTTCATCTCTCTCTTTTATATTTTGTATTTTGAACCTTTTCCCATCTTTGTTGTACCACTTGTGCATTTGCTAATAATAATCTAGTCTGACCTCCGGCATAACATAGGCACCAGCATTTCATTCAGAGATTCCAGCATCAAGCCCATGACTTCTGAGCTAGAGCATATCCTTTAGAAAGATATCCAATCTTGACTTAAAAAACTTCAAGGGATGGAGACTCCACCGTATCCCACAGTAAGTTTATAAATGTTGAGTTAACCTCACTGTTAAAAATGTGCACCTTATCTCTAGTTTGAATTGATGGCGCTTCAGTTTCCAGTCACTGGATCTCATTTTGCCTTTATCTGCTAAAATAAAGAGCCCTCCACTATCAAAAAATCTTCTCCCAATGTAGGTTCTATTACACGCGATCGAGGCCCCTCTTAGCCTTCTCTTGGATAAAGAAAATAGATTGAGCTTCTTGAGTCTCTCGCTGTAAAATGAGAGATTTAAGGAGCTCAATCTATTTAGCTTATCAAAGAGCAGGCTAAGGGTGACTTGATCCTATTCTATAAATACCTACATGGGAAGATGATTTCTGATCGTAAAGGAAGAATCCAGAAGAAAGAGGGATAAACCCAAGAAGCCTGACTGCACTGACTGACAGTAAACTTGCTGGAGCCAGTGCAGATGGTAGCTAGAATATAGGCAGAGGTTGTGTGTCTGTGAATTTACCATTGCAGAGAGTCCTGAATTGGTGAACCAGAATCAACCAAGATCTTAAAATGAAGATGAATTGCTGGAGTGTGTATGCTAGACATTTGTTAAGTTCCCTAAAGTAAATGAAAGCTGGTGCACCTGCTCCTAAGTAGCTCAGGTCCTGTCCTATTCCTCCTCCCTCCTGCTGTACACAGCCTGTTTTCCAGACTCCCTATCTGACACTAAAGAACGGCTGTAACCGACTTTTTTCTTTGGGACCATTCCATATGCTTCATTTCAGTTTTAAACGGCACAGTAATTGTTCAGAATTAACAGCTCCAGCTGGAAAAGCAAACAAGCAATTTGTAAACCTTAAGATAACACCCAACTTATCTTAAGTGAGTTAAGTTTCACACGGAATCTCTCCTTTCTGGTTTGTAGAATACAAATAGGACTGGTACTTCTAACCAGCTTTCACACCATGGATGAACCTCTCTGTACTACCGGGCTTAAAAAAATGTAACTGGAACTTTCAAAATACGCCGAGCTCCTTCTAAGCAAATAATAAGAAAGTTACAATTATTCCCCCATGGAAAATCTCTACAGCAAGGCCAAGGATTGAAAGGGCCATGGAGAGGCCAAGGATTGAAAGGGCCATGGAGCCTGAGTTCACCCTCTGGAGGGACTCTTTTCAGTTCAGGTGACACACTGACAGGCCAGTGGGAGGAACCCTGTATAGTCACTGCCATATGTCCCTGGTTTTGGAAAGAGAGAGCTTCATTCTACATTGCTTCCAGCCCAGTGCTTCTCCCCAGCACTGAATTCTTGAAGAGAACATTTGGAAATCGTCAGGCAAAGGTTGGGCAATTCAAACAGACCAAGTCAAGGATGGGACCTGACTCCCAGCGTTTTAATATGGGAAACGGTTTCTTTTTGGCTGCAAATTTTAAGAAGAGAGGGAAGTACAATCCGGTTTAGCTTAAAGCTCATGTTCTATCAAGACAAAGTTCTCTCGTGTACATTCTGATTTATAGGCCCTGATGCAGTTTACAAGAGCGAGTGGATAAATGACCTTCTGCAGAATTAGAAAAGGGTGAAGGTTTTGTTTTAAAAACTGATACTGCATCAAAATGCACTTTTGAACTAAATATTCTTTCTTTCAGCATCACTCTGCCCACTCATGGTAGCATCTGTAAAAAGAGGTAGGAAAAGTCCAAGGACCCTGGACAATGTCTCTGTGTATCTAGGACTTCCAAGTCATTCAGAATCAACAGTGAGTATGTGGCTCCAACTTTCCACAGTGCCAGTGCCTATGGAGGGGCCTGCTGGGCAGCACAAAAGAAAAGAGAAACCCATATGTCATTTCTGTGCAGCCTGGGGGACCCTGTTGGAACAACAGACCTCAATAAAAGGCCAAATTCAAGAGTGAGACAGCTTGAAAGTTCAGCCTGTCCCTATTCCCAGCGTGCCCTGTTACACAGATTAATCCTTCTTGATGGAGAATTACAATTAGGGCTTCGTCTTAAGGAGGTTTCAGCAATCAGATATCTTATCAAATGCCACCTCAATTATTCAAATAATCCCTGACTCTACACTTGGGGGCTGTTTAGGGAAAGTGGCCCTATTAATGTGCTGCTACTTCCCCATCACGTCCGACATTCTGAACTTCATGTCTGATTACAGAATTTGCATTCAATTTAATTTTTCCATCTGGAGTAAATGAATAATCCGAGTACCTACCCCAGCCTTAATTACATTTGTTAAATTAAAAACTGGAATGTGAGAAATGTAAATGCATGTGGTTCTGAGGCCAGACAAATGCATGTTCAACCTGCTAAAGCCCTTCTATCTCCTGCTCCAATTTCCTTCCCTTCCCCATAGCCATGCATCAAAGAAATTACAACTGAAAAACAAAAATTCTTTATAAATGATGAAACAATAGATGATCTTTTGACATTTTCAGTGCTGTTTGCAGGAGAATGAGATAAAATGTAATAAATTCATATGCTTCTGTGTGTGTCTTGGCTCCAGCAGTTAAAATTTCCATCTCTTTATGCAGAATTCCTGGGGAGCAGAAATCCTTGATAATGCCAAACAATTCAACATTTTATTTTCTCTTTATTCTGCACCACACAAAATATAGACTTCAAGCTGCCAGCTGCTGGAAGTGAAACCAGATGCCATATTCCTTTTGCGTATGGAAAAATTGTTCAGACTCAGAGGCTGCACATAAGAAAGCCATAAAAGGATGAGTTTTAATTTCAGAATCAGAACCTGCGTGCAGTGCTCCTGACCCTTAAGAGCCAGTCAGATATGAATTCCTTGCTGCAGGTGCCTTTACACGGTATACAATTTGCTTTCTTTTTATTTCCACTGAGTAGCATTTTGCTCTCTGCCGTGGTGCTGTCTAGATTGTGACACTTTAGGAAGCATGATGGCCAACACAAGAACTTTACTGCAGACTTGAAGGGGTATGTTCAAATGAGCATTTATGTGCTAATGTGTCACAAAAGAGCATGACTTCCTAGGCACTTTGTGCTGTGCCATGCTACAGAATAGCTGTTGCTATGCCCTGTACTGTTTACACCAAACCAGAGACCTCTGGTGAAGGTCCTCTTCCGACTGGAAGGTCTCCAAGGATTAGTCTATGATGGAGAGGAACCCAGAGATAACAGCCAAAATGCAAGCCACAGCAGCGCGAAGGAGCATGTGGCAATGAGGGGCCTGAGATGAAGCACATAGCAAGCAGACAGAATTGCATGGTAGATCAATAGGGTAGTGGTGGCATGGTTGAGCACAGAGCATAGGGGTGCGCAGTGGAGTCTGGGGCAATGGGGTGGGGGTGATGGAGCACAGGGCAATGTGTCAAGGCTGGGTCACAGGCAGCCAGACCTACTGGCCAGAGTTGGAGTCCACAGTAAGGACTCGAGCGTCAGCTGGGTCAGGATACCAGGAGATAGAAGCAGGAGACAAACCGGAGATCAGAACCACACACAGGCAATCAGAGTCAGGCCATGTGAGGATACTTGCAGGTCAGAGGCAGGAAGCAAACCAGAGACCAGAACAACAGATCAGCGGTCAGGAGCCAAACCAGGTCAGGATGCCAGGAAGTCAAGCTGGGGAGCAGGAGGTGGAGGCGCAAGGCACACAGTCCAGAGCACGGTGGAGCCCAGTTGTTCAGTGCCTGTTACTGGCGTAAGTAGGGCCAGTGGGCCAGCCAGCAGCTCTGAGATTCTACCAATAGGATGTTGGGGCGGACCCTCAAACTGGGTCGGCAGTTGTCAGCAGGCTGCCAAGTGGAGGGTTGAAGTGTATGGTCATTCATCATTCTCTGGATGCTAATTTTGAAGTTTTTGCCTCCTATTAATGTACCAACAACAATTCTTAAGAATGATTTTCAGTCCTAGAGAAAATGTTTGAACCAAAAAGACTGACAATCACGCTCTCCATCCTCAAAACCAAAACCTTGCAGAAAAGCAATACTGAAATGAAAGCAGCCTGACAGATTTCTGTAGTGTCACCTGCATCTCTCCTTCAATTTCCGGTCAGCAAGAAAGAGGATTGCTGGGAAGGTGTCAGGTTTTCTCTAATAGCCCTTTATGTACACAGGAAGCAAGGAAGGCAGCAAATGCTAAACAAGACCACGCCACATAGAGACATCATGAGCAAAGAACAGAATCTGTGGTCACAACTAAACAGTCAGCATTTGCCAACCGTTTCTACACAGTTATTTCCTTTTCAGAGGATAAGAAAAATGGTGGGATCTCAGCTACTGCTGTGTGTAGTAGCATCTGGCAAATACTGAGTGTTTAAGGGTGAAAACTATAAATCCAGATTATCAAGGTAGCATAAAAGTGAAGATTGCTCTAAGGTGGTTTCTACCAGCCAGGGCTGTCTTCTAACAGGAATATTTATAATGCACATCCACGTACGGTCAAGAACAATCATTCGTTATTTAGTCTATTTGAGTGATTTATAAGACTATAACAGGGTTCAAAAAAGAACTAGTTAAATTCATAGAGTATAGGTCCATCAATGGCTATTAGCCAGGATGGGCAGGGATGGTGTCCCTAGCCTCTGTTTGACAGAAGCTGGGAATGGGTGATGGGGATGGCTCACTGGATTATTATCTGTTCTGTTCATCCCCTCTGGGGCACCTGGCATTGGCCACTGTTGGAAGACAGGATACTGGGCTAGATGGACCTTTGGTTCGACCCAGTATGGCCGTTCTTATGTTCTTCTACCACTACCAATACTAAAGCAGCCAGACATTTTATTACAACGTGAAAAGAACAAACCAGAGGCAGTGCTAGACCACGGGACTGGAAGCCAGACACTCTTGGATTCCCACCCCAGCTCTGCCACGGCCATATTAGTACCCACCCAAGGTAGCGCTAAAAACTATGTACGAAGCCTACCAGGCCAACCTGTCTGTGTCCTAACTGGGGGCCCAATCCTGGCCCATTAAAGTCACTGGCAAAACTCTCACTGAGACAGATTCTGCCCTCACTTCCAGGAGTAATTACATTGCGGGCATTGGGGCAGGATCAGGCCCCTGGAGGGACAAGCAGTTAGGGCAGGCTCCAGCACATTCCGCCTGTGGGTGTGGCTCAGCGTTCCAGCAAAGAGGCCATTCCCCAGTGCTGAAGTGGTTACAGTTTTGTGAGGCTGACACTGGCTTGGGCCACTCCTGGCCAGGGTGTATTTGGGCTGGTGACCTAGACTCACAGGACCTAGTTGAGGGGCTGGCGCAGAGTGTCACCCAATGTTTCCCGCAGCTGCTCGGTGCACAGGGGAGTCACCTTTCTGAGGGTGGAGCAGTCACTCCCTCTACGGCTGGCCCATACTGCTGGCTGGTTCTTGTAGGGGCCTGAGGAGGACGTGGTCCTGCATCCTCCCACCATTTAACCTTGCATACACTTGTGCTCGGGTGAGCAAAAGGACAGTGACTGCTGTCGGCCCTTGTGTGGGGATGTGGGGATCAGGGAGAGGGCAGGGCACTGTAACAGCTGGAGTCACAGCAGTGAGATCACCCAGGGCCAAGGCAGGGCGGCTCCTTACAGAACAGCATCTGCTGTTTTGTTTCATCTAGTTTTAAAAGTCCCTAGCAATGGGGCTCCTACCCCTTCCTCCAGGAGCACTTTGAGTCTAGAGCAGTTTGTGGGGCCCTGCATTCTACATCCCTCTGAGCAATATGATTACAGCGCCCCATTTGTTCTATCTGGCAATGGTTACAACTGGTTCACCTGATCATAAAACAGCTGAACATGCCTCACTCTTCATAGCAGGATCTCCACTGGCAGCACCTGGGAGATGGGAAGCCTTCTCCACATTTCTGACTCATTGGGAATACAGTTTAAATTGTTGTTAAGCAAGCCTTTGTAGGGTGATAAATGGAAATAACTGATACACATATGCCGATGAAGCTTAAAAGGCAAAAATTAACAGCAAGTGGGATAGGCTACTCAGGTAATCGCAAAAAAAAAAAAAGTTTGGCCTGATATAAATAATAGATAGATGCAAAGGGAAGAAAAGATGAATGCGTTTCAATTCTTAGAGACAATGGGTGAGGTAATATCTCTTATTGCAATGGTTTTCAACCAGGGGTCCGTGTACCTTGCGGGTACGCAGAAGTCTCCCGGGGGTACAGCAACTCATCTACATATTTGCCTATTTTTACAACAGGCTTCATATAAAGCACTAGCGAAGTCAGTACAAACTAAAATCTCATACAGACAACGCCTTGTTTATACTGCTCTCTATATTATGCACTGATATGTAAGTACGGTATTTATATTCCAATTGATTTATTTGATAATGATATGGTAAAAATGAGAAAGTCAGCAATTTGTCAGCGATAGTGTCCTGTGACACTTTGTATTTTGATGTCTGATTTTGTAAGCAAGTACTTGTCAAGTGAGGTGCAACTTGGGAAGATGCAAGACAAATCCTGAAAGGGATACAGTAGTCTGGAAAGGTTGAGAGATGTTTTATTCAACCAACTTCTTTTGGTGAGAGAGACAAGCTTTCGAGCCACACAGTGCTAGTTTTCAGGGCTGGGAAACATACTCTGAGTGTCACAGCTAAATACAAGGTGGCACACCTCTGCACCCTACTGCAGGGGCACAGAAACCAGCCACAACTCACTCCCAAAGGTGCTCGGCGAGATGAGAACCCCAATGCTGGGGGAAGGCAAGAGCAAGGACAGACGAGAGGGCAAAGCTGCAAGTGTCTCTCCCTTTTGTGAGCATTTTCAGCTCAGACTATATTTTCTCACTTCCCAGAACCTGGGTTTGATGCACTACTAGAAAAATTCTCTAAGAAACAAGTCATTGGCTACATCCAGCATAGAGATTTACAGCCCAGCACTCCCCACTGCACCACCAGTAAATCATCGCTGTTGGTAGGCTGGCTCTGACAGAAGGAAGAAAGAATCCCACCAAGCAGTAATCACCTGCGTCTTGCCGGAGGAGATTGTCATTATAACTTCAGTCCCTGGCCCTCTGATTTACATGCATAAATAATCCAGCTCAGTGACATTAACCCCAGAGACCAATAATAGATTTCTGTGGGAGCAGATGCAGAAAATACAAATAAGAATGAATCACACCAGGCCAATATAAAGTGATGATGACACGAGCACAGGGGAAAAGCCAACTGGGACCTGGGAGACTAACAGAGTGGGATCCAGCCAGCCATTACATACATTGATTGGTCAATTCAACTCTGCTGTTGCAATGGACAGCAGGATTTTGTGTGAGCAAATACCCTCTCTAAATGGCTGGCTGCTGCTTTATGTCATGCTGGTGTCTGAGAGTGCTGCAGTTAAACGCTGGGAACATAAATGTGATTGTTTTACAGCAAGCCCTAGTGCAGGGCTGGAAACCAGAGAAAAGCAGGACTCTGCTTCTTGGAGTAAACTCACATTTATATTTCATCAAGAGCATTTTGCTACTGCAGGTTGATGCGCTGCCAGGTAGAGTGCTGAGTAGGGAATGAATGATGCACCTTTTCGTGCATTGAAGGATCAATGCTGGGTCTATGTAAAATCTCGAGGTGGGGAGAAACGGCACAGGAAATGTATCATCAAGAAATAAAACTGCCTGAAAGGAATCCAATGTCCAGGTGCTTCAAACAGATGGATCTTTATTAATCACCTCCAGGCCTCACTCCTGGGACTTCCAATTGGGCAGCTTTCATTATGTGAAAAAAATCACAGGAACCTTAATGTCTCATATGTGCTCAGCACATTAGGATGGCCCAACCCTCTGCTGACGTGCACAGTGCAGCTTCTCCTTGGGGGCCCCTGAGTCCAAAATGGTGGTCTCTCTGGATCTATTAACCGAGTGTCTTGGGAGAGCAGAGGTGGCTTCCCCAGAGTGCAAACCTCAGTGTCAACAAGAGGAGAGTGACAGAAGGGAAAGGCCTCAGCTTAGCTGCACCAGGAAGCGAGCAGGGGCCGCTCTAGCTTCCGGCAAACGAGGCAGCTGCCAGCAGTAGATTCTTCCTAGAGTGGCAGGGGGCAGCCAGACCAAACCTGAGCAGTGCTGCAAGACCTCGTGCTTCCCATCATAACAGATGTGTAGCTGGGCCAAACCTGAGTGAATGATGCTGCAATCTGGCACGTGGCCCCCCACTTCTACCATAACCACTGCACCATCAGGATGCTCGCCAGGCCCCCTGAGAAAGTCCCGCTGATTGAGAACTTCTGTTCTAGTGGGAGTGAGGGAGGCAGCACACTGAAGTTTTGCCTAGGGCAGCAGATTGACTTGAGTGACCTCTGAAAGCGAGCCAACCAATCTAGACTGCTTGGGCCCAAAACTGCTCACGGTGGGCACACAACTCAGAAGAGACAGACTGGCTGGTGTGGTTTCCTTCCCCTCGTCCCAGACCAGGGGACGTCTCTCATTTGTCCCACCAGAGACACATCATGTGCCCCACTTGATGCTCATCCCCCTGTTTCGGTGGTTGCTGTTCTGTAATTGTTAAGATTGTTTGAAGTCCCATTAATACTTTTATAAGACAATCGAACAGATTGTGTCTGCCACGTGAGACCCAATCTTCACAGAGTTTTTTTCTGCTTTGTTTTGGTTTAACAGTTATTGTGCTGGGGGATAAAATATCATGTTTTAGCAATGAGGTCCCTAGTGAGTCTGTTTAAAAATTAATTAGCACCACACAACATATTAGCAATGAATAGCAATTTTATTTTTACATCTACTTCACCCCCTCATCTACTGCAGCTATTGAAGCTGATCTATCACCTTCCTAGCAATTTCCAACCCTGGGCCCCTCTGGAGCCTTGGCGATTGCTCTCCATCCTGGGCTGAGAACATCCCGAATGGGGAAGCTTTACATACAGAACTGCTCCCCTTGTGTTTGCAGTTTCAAAAGTCTTCACCAGCCTGAGATTGTTCAGTTACCACTTAGAGTTTCTAAATAAATCAAAGCTTAGCTCTGAGAGCAACTGAGGACCACTCATGTTTGCTAGTCTAACTCCCTGCCACAGAAGCAAGCCATTGTGCCCGACAAGCTAGCTGCAATGTATGCTTCCCTAGGTGACGGGCTTGCCATCCTTACCTCCCTCCCTCATTACTATACTCCGGAACTGTACTTTGAGTAGCCCAGCTCCTGAAACCCACTTGCCCTCGTTTTGTCTCTTAACTGCAACGTTAGCTGTGCTGCCTTCAAACCGCACTGGAACCTCAAGCAAGGAGCTGGGAGGAGACCCAGGAACTTTACAACAACGCACTTGCCACACATTTTCGAGCTAGTAAATTAGGCTATGTTGGCATCGAGTCCTAATCAACCAATTCATCTGTAACGCTTCCCGGTCACAGACTCTGTTGCACTTACTAGAAGCCACTGGCACTGGAGTTGAAGACTGTTCAGCTGGAAAACCTTGCACAGTATTTGTCACAAGTGAATCCCTAAGAATCCAGGTGCCTTGTCTGAGATGAGCACAGAGGTGCTGGGACATTTTGGTAGGAGGCGGGGTGCTGATGATGGAAACCATATAAACCATTTATGTGGTGCTTGTTGTGACTACTCGAAGCCAGAGCACCCCCTGCACTCCTAGTTCCAGCAGCACTGCCTGAGAATGAGAACACAGGCTTTTTCCAGTGCAGTGATACAGCAGCACAAGTGTGCAGGAGCAGGTCACGGCAATTCATCACTAGCCCAGGTGGGGGCAGTGCAGAGCTGCACTGGGACAGCAGGGCTCAGCATTGGTGTGGAGGGGATGATGGAGTTATGGCCCTTCCTCAGCCCCTTTAGAGTTCTGCGTGGGAGGGAGCAGTCCCTGCATTCCCCTGAGGGCAGAGTCCATGCAAGCGAGCTCCTGGGGCCCTCCCAGCCCCTAGCACATCACCCACAGCCCAGCTACAGACTGGCCCACCGATAGTTACAGAGCTCTCATTAACAGGGCCAGCAGGAAAGAGACGGGAGGAGGGTCAGAGGCAGGAGGGAAGGAACATTCTGCTTGGGATGAAAAGTGCTGGAGCCTTGTGTGCTTGGGAGACAAAGCAAGGCTGTTCTAGCCAGCAGCTGTGGGGGCAGTGTGAGGGGCGTGGATCCAGTGTGACAGGAGAGGATGAAGTGTGGAGAGCAAAGAAGCAAGGTGCAGGAGTGCAGCTGCAGCACATGGAGGGAATGTTTAAAGCTCCGGAGAGCAGGACCTGGGCTCTGCAATGTCTGGGGAACTCCTGAAGCTGTTTCTGGCGAGCTCATCCCTCTCACGCTGAAGCCCAGAGCATTTCAGCAGAAACGGGGAAACCAGCACAAAGCCCGCTGCACTAGTCAAAGAGAGAGGAAGGGAAGAAGGCCTGACTGTGGCTTTCAGCCCACATGGAATCAAGAAAGCCGTGAACAAGGGGATGGTGCGAATGAGGAAACAGGCAGATTTGCAGGCCTGGGAGGAGAGGGAATTTCTGGGTCAGGCTGGTGTTTGGGTCATGGGCAGTGGCGGAAGGCCAGTGGGGGGGAGAAGATGACGCTGGGTTCTGAGACGCTGCTCTTGCACTAGAGAAGCACTTTTGTTTTTTAGTAAACAAGGTAAAGATGCCCCCTCTCCTGCCAGGCCCTCGGCTGCCTTTACAAGCATCTCCTCCCTGCTAGCAATGCAGCACTTGAGACCTGGCAGGTGAGTAGAAGACGTTATTTAGAGTGTCTCAGACTAACTCAGCCTGCATGCAAGTACTGGAGCGGCCAGGGAATTGCAATGGGAGTTGAAATCCTTCACTGAAGAAAATCCTGCTATCGGAGAGAGGCCAGCTCCTGTGAGGTGCTGCCAAATGCGTTCGCTCTACAGAAGGCCTTGCCCCTGACTTCTTGATCACTTGTACCAACTCCCCCTCCTCACATGCTGTGCATTCTCTAATCACAGGGCCAGATCCTCAGCTGGAGGAAATCAGTGTACTCCTGCTGATGTCAATGGAGCCACCTGATTTGCATTGGCCCATACCAGTGAATTCCCTCATCACAGTGATAGCACATGCCCATTTGGGATTACCTCCAGTTTTGTAGATTATAAACTCTTAGGGGCAGGGCCACGTCTACCTCCGTGTCTGTACAGTGTTAGCACAGGGATTGGCAACCTTTGGCACGCAGCTCGCCAGGGTAAGCACCCTGGCGGGTCGGGCCGGTTTGTTTATCTGCCGTGTAGGCAGGTGCGGCCGATCGCGGCTCCCACTGGCCGCGGTTCGCTGCTCCAGGTCAATGGGGGCTGCGGGAAGTGGCACGGGCCGAGGGATGTGCTGGCCGCCCTTCCCGCCGCCCCCATTGGCCTGGAGCGGCGAACCGCGGCCAATGGGAGCCACGATTGGCTGAACCTGCCTACGCGGCGGGTAAACAAACCGGCCTGGCCCGCCAGGGTGCTTTCCCTGGCGAGCTGCGTGCCAAAGGTTCCCAATCCCTGGGTAGCACAATGGGGCCCTGATCCTGAGTGGAGCCCTGGGGTACTATAATACAATGAGAAATAATAGCAATAATCACACACACACAGACACACCTCTTTTTGTTTCTCTTCCTTGATGTTCATTTTAAGGTAACGGGAGAAGGTGCATTTACGTGGTTGTAAAATAGCTTATGCAAGTCCTGAAATGAAGACAGTCTAGGTAGCAGATTACTTTTATTTCCCTCTGTCTTGCAGCCCCCACCCCCACCCCCCAATGGAGACATTTGTTTTGCATGGGTATCCGTCACTTGGGTGGGTTTTGTACTGGAGTGGAAACTTTGCACGGCCAGTGTGCAGCACAGTTCAATGGGAAATGAAATGAGGGGCCAAGCAGGCAGCTGTCCTCATTAGAAAACCATTATCCCAAATCAGCACTAACTGCCACCCCTTTTGGCACTCTCAGCAAAGAAGGCAAAGCCCGGGCACAAGGAACTCCCCTTTCCTGCTCAGAAGGCAGTGCTAGGTGTGGGGACAGCTTGCACTGATGGGTCTGGGCTGTTTGGGACAGATTCTCCACACCCAGCGTGTGCCCAGTATGCTGCGCTCCTTTGAAAAACTGGCTGCACGGGTTGCACCTGCCTGACGAGTACCGAGAGGACTTGGACCCCTGGGCTCTGAGCACGGCATCCTGCATCAATACTAAACTCACTGAAAATGCAAAGCCGAGTCAGCAAAGCAGATCCCTGCAAGGGGTGACAAAGGCGCTTCACCCGCTTCCAAGGAGAGAACTCGGCGTTTGTTGGGGAAGAGCGCTTGCCTCTCTGCTAGTGACCCAGCCCTGTTGGAGCAGCCCGGGAGATACTGGTTATGGCGGATATTACGTGTGCCTAGACATTGCCCAGCAGAGTGGTGCCCCAGTCCTGACTGTACTATTGGGATTCAATAACATTGCATAACCCCCAGCTCCTCCCACAGAGCATGAGAAGAGCCACTGGGCCATGTGCAGGAGCCCCCCTTGCAGCTCCCCGCCGCAGAGGAGAGAGAGGAAAAGCATTTGAAATGATTCTGTCAGGGAGTGGGGTTCTATCCCCAGCCCAGTCCTGGGGCTAAGGCCGAACCCAAAGCTGGAGGGTGCTTGGAGGGGGAACAATCACTGGTTTCAGTCTCCTTGGCTCACACGCTTAATCCTCTTGGTGACTGTCTGGGACATGGTTCAACACGGGGCCCTGGTTTATTCTCACAAACACTCCCTGACTGAGCAAAGCTGGAGATTTCAGCCTCACTCCGCCACGTAACGAAAGGCCTACACGACAAGAGTCTTCTCCCAGGTAGCGATGGCACATCCGGGGCGAAAACTCAACACGGTGACCTCAGCAGCAGTGCGCAACCCTCGTCAGACACACATCCCCGCCACGACCTCCCCACGCCTGTGCTGGGAACTGTTCCTTTCTTTCTCGCACTGCGGGCAGAAGGCAAGTGCGATCGACCCCCAGCGACAGCCAGAAGGTGTAATGCTGACAAAACCCATCCCGGTGCCCGGTGCTGGCTGAGTACGGCAGCACCGTGAAGGATGCATTCCCAGTCAGTACCAGTCAGGTGGATGGAAGGGTTGATGAGAATTCCTGGCTACATCTGGAACACATTCATTTTATGGCATGTTTCAGCTCACAGGCAGGTCCTTTGAACTGGTAGCTGGTAGCAGGACTGCAGGTCCCTCTGGGTGGGCTGCAGTTTATTCTTTCAACCAAAGCTGCATTGACATGACAAAGGGGCTGGGGACAGGGAACTGACATATTCCAAAACACAGCTTTCTGCCTCTGGGGGGAATCCAAAACCAAATTACAAACAAAACATGAAAGTCTTTAAGTGATGTTGAGCCCCACATCAAGCCATTAGCAGTCCCATCACAAATTGTAAATGACTCGGATAAATTAAATGACTTAGCAGCTGCTAGGAAGGAGCCTTCTGAAGATTCATTTGTTTCATGAAAAAGAAATTAGTCAGGAATTTAAAATCTTTCCAGCAGCGTGTAGTAGAAGCCCTGCCAAAGCCCACATGGTGCAGCCTGCATGGCCCTGTGCTTCAAGTCCTCGCCACTCAGCACAACTGCAGACTTTACATGGGGAGGCTGGAAAGCCAGAGCGAGTCAGGTTTAAAAATGCAAAGGGGTGGGGTGGGGAAATTGTATTTCTAATTACTCTGCACACACCCAGAGTCACAGACACAAACACACATTGGCACTCACAGACAGACTCACTCACACATACATTCGCAAACACAGACACAGACCCTCGCGTACACTCACGACACAGACACAACGAGAGGCACTCAGACACACACACAGACACACACTCAGGCACTCACAAGCAGATGCACTCACACACAAACACACAGGTGCACACCCACGTTCACAAACAAAGGCACACACACAGACACTCACGCACACAGACGCGGACATGCGTTCAGATGCCCACACACACACACAAACACACACCACACACACACACCCCTCCTGGACTTACTACCACAGTGTCCAGTTGCAGGATTCCATTCTCAGTTATAGCAAAAGAAGAGATGGACCAAAACCTGAACTATGCATGTTGATGAGGCGGGATCTAGTTCAAATCAATAATTTCCTTATTAGCCCCGGGTCAGAGTCAAAACAGGGCGGATCCTATTTTCCAAGTGTTGTTCAGATGCTGTCAAAAATCTAATGAGAATCTGCTCTAACAGGCCATGAGCTATCCACCAGTAGGGGTTGAAATCTCAGCAAACTCCATGAACATCTCCATCTCCAAGAGAATCCACACCCAAATCCTGATTCAGCTTCCCGCCCAAACACAGAACACCAGCCAGATGTAGGGCCAGATCCACCTCCAACACTGTCCCTTGAGCTACCACTAAATAATGTCCAATGCTTAAACATCTTAAAAGAAAATTTGCAGTAAAAACATTCTCCTCAGATGCTGCGGAGCTCACAGCTTCGGAAGAATCATGGCTGGATACTTTGCCCAGTTCTGGTGTCCGCACTTCAAAAAGGCTGTTGAAAAAGTGGAGACCGTTCAGAAACGAGCCAAAAAAATGATTCGAGGTCTGGAAAACTGTTGTCCTCAAATCCCAGGATGTGCTGAGATGTCACTGCAAATCAACCAGGAACCTCAGAACTCCTGCACTAGAGCCCCTGAAATTTCCCCTGGGAGTGAAAGCTTCTCCTGTTTGTCCCCCCTAACAGAAGCTCGTAGATAAACAATGGAACGGATGCCAGCTGCATCTCTGTCCTGGGAGCAGGTGTGTTCTGACCTGTGCAGAGACTGGAAAGAGTGAGCTGGGTAGGTTTCCTGGGCCAGGTGATCTTTGCAGGACCCTCAAATTCATGAGAATTTGGAATTGTGGCAACAATTTGTGGTGTCTTATAATCTAGTCTGGGAACCCCACATCCCGTCGACCTCCTTTACAAGGAGTTCACACTCTAAAGTCTTTCACTCGCCGGTTAAGAAAGAGTTAAAATATTTATAAGAGCTCTATGTATAAAAACAGAATGTTGGGAATCGTTAAGAAAGACAGAAAATATCATATTGCCTCAATATAAATCCATGGTACGCCCACATCTTGAATACTGCATGCAGCTGTGGTTGCCCCATCTCAAAAAAGATATATTGGAATTGGAAAAGGTTCAGAAAAGGGCAACAAAAAATATTAGGGATAGGGAATGGCTTCCATATGAGGAGAGATTAATAAGACTTGGACTTTTCAGCTTGGAAAAGAGACGACTAAGGGGGGATATGATAGAGGTCTATAAAATCATGACTGGTGTGGAGAAAGTAAATAAGAAAGTGTTATTTACTCCTTCTCATAACACAAGAACTAGGGGTCACCAAAAGAAATTAACAGGCAGCAGGTTTAAAACAAACAAAAGGAAATATATTTTTCACACGACACAGTCAACCTATGGAACTCCTTGCCAGAAGATGTTGTGAAAGCCAAGACGATAACAGGGTTCAAAAAAGAACTAGAGAAGTTCATGGAGGATAGGTCTATCAATGGCTATAAGCCAGGATGGGCAGGGATGGTATCCCTAGCCTCTGTTTGCCAGAAGCTGGGAATGGGCAACCGGGGATGGATCACTTGATGATTACCTGCTCTGTTCATTCCTTCTGGGGCACCTGGCACTGGCCACTGTGGGAAGACTGTGGGATACTGGGCTAGGTGGACCTTTGGTTCGACCCAGTATGGCTGTTCTTATGTATTTAAAAGTGTTCACCTGTCGCCGTCCACCCATCCTGGCAATACCTGTCTAAGCTGCTATCCCCTAAAGTGAAGCCCCTTTGGCTCAGGTAAGCTTCAGTTCTTCAGGCCTTCGAGCCACATTCACACTCTTTTGTAGGCTGCACTTTTCCAAAACTCCTTCTAGTCTGAGTTCAGGGGTCTAAAAGAGAGAAAATATTTCTAACTTTTCCACATGGTATTAAATATAACAGCCTGTTACCACACCAAGAATATGAGAGAGAGAGATGGACATATATTACAGAACCAACATGCCCTCTATATTGTCTTTTTCTTTCCTCTTTTTTGGATGGAAAATCATTTTGTATTTGCTGGTACAGGAAACATGCTGAAAGGGCCAACAGAGAAAAAAGGAGAAAGAGCCTAACAACAAGAATTTTTGCTATAAACTGGGACATATCAGTTGGAAGTGACAGACAAGGAGAAAGACCTGGGTGTATTGGTTGATCACCGAATGACTATGAGCCACCCATGCGGCTGTGAAAAAGGCTGATGCAATCCTAGGATGAAGCAGATGAGGTATTTCCAACAGAAACAGGGAAGTGTTAGTATCATTATACCAGGCACTGGTGAGACCTCATCTGGAGTATTGGGTGCAACTCTGTTCTTCCATGTTTAAGAAAGATTAATTGAAACTGGAGCAGGTGCAGAGAAGGGCTACTAAGATGATCCGAGGAATGGAAAACCTACTTTATGAGAGGAGACAGAAGAAGCTTGGCTTATTTATCTTAACCAAATGAAGGCTGAGGGAAGCTATGATTGCTCTCTATAAATACATCAGAGGAATAAAATACCAGGGAGGGAGAGGAGTTATTTAAGTTAAGCGCCAATGTGGACACAAGAACAAATGGATATAAATTGGCCATCAACAAGTTTAGGTTTGAAATTACATGAAGGTTTCTAGCCATCAGAGGAGTGAAGTTCTTCAAGACTGAGCCTGATAAGCTTATGAAGGTGATGGTATGATGAGACTGACTACAATGGTCAGGGCCGGCTCTTTTTTGCCGCCCCAGGCAAAAAAGCCTCCCGCCACCCCCTGCCCCTCGGCGGGGAGCGCGGCAGGGAAGGGCACTGAGCCCGGCCGCGGCCCCGCTCTCCCCAGCCGGCTGGAGCGCCGTGAGGAGGGCGGAGAGCCTGGCCGCGGCCCCGCTCTCCCCGACCGGCCGGAGCGCCAGGGGAGGGCGGCAAGCCCACAGCAGCTCCGTTCTCCCTGGGTGAGCGCCGCCCTCCTCCAGGTGCCGCCCCAAGCACATGCTTGGTAGGCTGGTGCCTGGAGCTGGCCCTGACAATGGCATGTAGCCAATCTGCGACTGATAGCAGTAAACATCTCCAATGGCTGGAGATGGGGCACTAAGTGGGAAGGACTCTACGTTACTACAGAGGTGTCTGGCTGGTGTGTCTTGCCCATATGCTCAGGGTCTAACTGATTGCTCTATTTGGGGTTGAGAAAAGACGGTTACTCACCGTTGTAACTGTTGTTCTTCGAGATGTGTTGCTCATATCCATTCCATTAGGTGTGTGCGCGCCGCGTGCACGATCGTCGGAAGATTTTCTACCCTAGCAACACCGGCGGGTCGGCTGTGGAGCCCCCTAGAGTGGCGCCTTCATGGCGCTGAATATATACCCCAGCCGACCCGGCGCCCCCTCAGTTCCTTCTTGCCGGCTACTCCGACAGTGGGGATGGGGGGCGGGTTTGGAATGGATATGAGCAACACATCTCGAAGAACAACAGTTACAACGGTGAGTAACCGTCTTTTCTTCTTCGAGTGCTTGCTCATATCCATTCCATTAGGTGACTCCCAAGCCCAACTTAGGTGGTGGGGTCGGAGTGAGACATTGCTGTGTGCAAAACCGATGACCCGAATGCAGCATCGTCCCTGGACTGCTGCACTAGTGCATAGTGAGCTGCAAACGTGTGGACTGATGACCAAACCGCCGCTCTACAAATGTCCTGGATTGGAACATGTGCCAGGAAAGCAGTCGAGGAGGCTTGGGCCCTCGTGGAGTGAGCGGTGAGGTGCGGTGCTGAGACACCTGCCAGGTCATAGCAAGTCCGGATGCAAGACGTAATCCAGGAGGATAGGCGTTGTGAGGAGACCGGTGAGCCTTTCATTCGGTCGGCCACTGCAACGAAGAGTTGCGTCGTCTTTCTAAAGTGCTTTGTGCGGTCAATATAGAAGGCCAGGGCCCTTCGTACGTCCAGGGAATGCAAACGTTGATCCTGGCGAGTGGCATGTGGTTTGGGATAAAAGACCGGGAGAAATATATCCTGGTTGATATGAAAAGGAGAAACCACCTTAGGGAGAAAGGCAGGATGTGGACGAAGCTGCACTTTATCCTTATGAAAAACTGTGTAAGGGGGCTCAGAGGTAAACGCCCTGAGTTCAGAAACGCGCCTTGCTGAGGTGATGGCTACGAGGAAGGCTGTCTTCCAGGATAGGTACAGAAGTGAACAGGTGGCCAGTGGTTCGAATGGAGGACCTGTGAGCTTGGAGAGAACCAGGTTGAGGTCCCACGTCGGGACGGGATGACGCTGTTGTGGGTACATCCGGTCTAAGCCCTTGAGGAATCTCACGACCATCGGGTTAGAGAATACCGAGGACGCGAGTTCCCCTGGGTGAAAGGCCGATATAGCGGCCAGGTGAACTCTAATTGAAGATATCGCCAACCCCTGTTGTTTTAGGGAGAGGAGATATTCCAAAATGAGAGGAATGGGTGCCTGCAACGGGGACGTGGCTCGTTGTTCGCACCAACAGGAGAACCGCTTCCACTTGGCCAGATATGTGGTGCGTGTTGAGGGCTTCCTACTGCTCAGCAGAATCTGTTGGACAGAGTGCGAGCATTGCTGCTCTGCCTGGGTGAACCATGGAGCAGCCACGCCGTGAGGTGGAGTGATTGTAGGTCGGGGTGACGCAGCCGGCCGTGGTCCTGCGAGATGAGATCCGGACACAACGGAAGCGGGATCGGTGTCTGAACCGAGAGTTCCAACAGTGTGGTGTACCAATGTTGTCTCGGCCACGCTGGAGCGACCAGAATTACCTGTGCCTGGTCTCTGCGCAATTTGAGCAGTACCTTGTGGACCAGAGGAAACGGAGGGAAGGCATAAAACAGGTGGTCTTTCCAGGGAAGGAGAAACGCATCCGAGAGGGAGCCCGGAGCTCGACCTTGTAGGGAGCAGAACACGTGGCACTTCCTGTTGTCTCGGGATGCAAACAGGTCTATCTGGGGAAACCCCCACTTCTGGAAGATGGAATGTATGATGTCCGGACGGATAGACCACTCGTGCGTCTGGAAGGACCTGCTGAGTCGGTCCGCTAGAGTGTTCTGGACTCCAGGGAGGAACGATGCCGTGAGATGGATTGAGTGGGCAATGCAGAAGTCCCACAGGCGAATGGCCTCTTGGCATAGAATTGACGAACGTGCTCCTCCTTGCTTGTTGATGTAAAACATGGCCGTGGTGTTGTCGATGAGCACTAACACACAACGGCCACGTAGGAGATTGAGAAATGCCTGGCATGCCAGGCGCACCGCCATCAGTTCCCGAACATTGATATGCAGGGCTAACTGGGGTGCAGTCCACAGTCCCTGGGTATGGTGTTCGTTGAGATGGGCGCCCCAACCCAGAGATGACGCGTCTGTGACCAGGTGCAGAGAGGGTTGTGGGGTGTGAAAAGGCATCCCCTCGCAGACCACATTGTGATCTAGCCACCAGGTGAGGGAGGTCAGGACCGAGTTCGGGACCGTGACCACCATGTTCAGGTTGTCCCGATGTGGACGGTATATTGATGACACCCAGGTTTGAAGTGGGCGAAGCCGAAGTCTGGCATGCCTGGTTACGTACGTGCAGGAAGCCATGTGACCCAGCAGGGTGAGGCACGACCTCACCGTGGTAGTTGGGAAGGCCTTGAGCCCTTGAATGAGGTGCGTGATGGTGCCAAAGCGATTGTCTGGCAGGATGGCTTGTGCACGTCTGGAGTCTAGAACTGCGCCGATGAAGTCTATTCTCTGGGTAGGTTCTAGAGTGGATTTGTCCTTGTTGAGTAGGATGCCCAACTCGTTGAATGTGTGCACTATTCTGTGGACGTGAGCTTGAACCTGCTCTTTGGTGTGACCGCGTACCAGCCAGTTGTCTAGGTACGGGAACACCTGTATCCCTTGCCGACGAAGGTACGCTGCCACGACAGCCATACATTTCGTGAACACTCTTGGGGCCGAGGATAGGCCGAAGGGAAGGACTGCAAATTGGTAGTGCACCATGTTTACCACGAATCGCAGGAAGCGTCTGTGAGGTGGGTAAATTGAGATGTGAAAGTATGCGTCTTTCATGTCGAGGGCGGCGAACCAGTCTCCAGGATCGAGGGAAGGGATAATGGCCCCCAAAGAGACCATGCGGAACTTCAACTTTACTACGAATTTGTTGAGTCCGCGCAAGTCCAAGATGGGCCGCAGACCTCCTTTGGACTTGGGGATCAGAAAGTAACGGGAATAAAATCCCCTGCCCCTTAACTCTATCGGAACCTCCTCTATGGCCCCCATGGCCAGGAGCGTAGAAACCTCCTGTATAAGAAGTTGCTCGTGAGAAGGGTCCCTGAAGAGGGACGGGGAAGGGGGGTGGGAGGGGGGGATAGAAGAAAACTGGATAGCGTATCCCCTTTCCACCGTGCGGAGGACCCAACGGTCCGAAGTTATAAGGGACCAAGCATGGTGGAAGTGGGAGAGACGATCCCGAAAGGAGGGGGCTGGATCCTGGGGGATGACTGGTGCGCCGTCCTCGACCGCACCTTCAAAAGTTTTGCCTGGGGCCTGAAGGTGGTCTAGGTGGCCCCTGGTTCTGGCCGGGTTGAGGGCCGATCCACCTTCTCCTACCACCTCGCCCTCGCCTCCGGGCCGAGTCTTGTCTCTGACGAGGCGGGGGGGGTAGAAGCGCTGAGGCTGCGGCCTAAATGGTCTGCGCTGAGGGCCCACAACATGCATCCCCAGGGAGCGCATGATTGTTCTCGAGTCCTTGAGGCTCTGCAGGCGAGAGTCCGTCTTGTCCGAGAACAATCCATGTCCCTCAAAGGGCAGATCTTGTAGGGTTTGCTGCAGCTCCGGAGGCAAACCCGAAACTTGAAGCCAGGAGATCCTCCGCATAGCGATACCCGAAGCCAGGGTCCTCGCAGCTGAGTCTGCTATGTCCAAGGAGGCCTGCAAGGAGGTCCGAGCCACCTTCTTACCCTCCTCTACCATGGCTCCAAACTCTTCCCTGGACTCTTGGGGAATCAACTCCTTAAACTTCCCCATAGAGTTCCAGGAGTTAAAATTGTAGCGGCTCAGTAGCACCTGTTGGTTCGCCGCTCTAAGTTGCAGCCCTCCGGCTGAGTAAACCTTACGGCCAAACAAATCGAGCCGCTTAGCCTCTTTTGATTTAGGCGCTGCAGCCTGCTGGCCGTGGCGCTCTCGTGCGTTCACTGATGCCACCACCAGTGAACACGGTTGGGGGTGGGTATACAAGTACCCGTAGTCCTTAGACGGGACAAAGTATTTCCTTTCCACCCCTCTCGCTGTGGGTGGGATAGAGGCAGGAGTTTGCCATATCGTATCCGCGTTCGTTTGAATCGTGCGGATCAGGGGTAACGCCACCCTCGATGGGGCATCCGCTCCGAGGATGTTCACGATAGGGTCCTGCACTTCCACTATCTCCTCCGCCTGCAGGTCCATATTACGGGCCATCCTACGCAGGAGATCCTGGTGAGCCCGAAGATCTATCGGAGGGGGACCTGTACATGAGGTGCCCGCCACTGCCTCATCCGGAGAGGAGGAGGAGGATGCCTCCGGTGGTACTGGATCCAAGGGGGGGTCCTGATCCCCCTGCTCTTGGGCCGGAGCATCACCTGTACTTGGGTCTATGGTGTCAGGTGGCGTGGACACGGAAGCCTCCATGCCCCCTGGCGGAGGCCGAGAGATGGTGGATTCTGGGGCCCTTCTAACCGAGTGACCCGAGCGAGAGGTCGATGGTATTGGAGCCCCTTGCTCCTGGTGGTACGCCCACGGGGTCCAAAACGACCAGTGAGATGGGCCATGAGAGTGGTCCTCTGCCATCTCCTGCCAATGGCCCAAGTTCCGTTCCTCGGCTTGCCCTTGAGGGGGGTATGCCGATCTCGACAGGTCCTCCGAGGAGCGAGACACTGATCTTGACGGCCATGGCGGTGCCGAAAGAGACGAAACGATCCCCGTGGGCTGCGGTGCCGCACGGTACCGGTCCGGAGATGATCTATCTCTGCGCGGTGCCGGCGAACGGTGCCGGGACCGCGATCGGTGCCGATGACCCCGTCGGTGCCGGGAGCCGGATCTGGACCTCGACGAGGACCTGGAGTATGCCCGGTGCCGGGAGCGGCCTCTCGACGTCGAGCGTCGACCGTAGCGGTGCCGAGAACTACGTCTCGACGTTGATCGGTGCCGACGATCATAGCGGTGCCGAGACGAAGAACGGTGCCGCGATGAAGATCTTGGCCGCGAGTACGACCGGTGCCGAGGTGATATTCGGTGCCGGGACTGCGAGCGGCGTGGGGACCTGCTTCTGGACCTGGACCGGTGCCGAGGTTCCAGCCCTTGTGATGGAGGGCGCATCAAGGCAGGTTTCCCCCTTGACTGGACCGGGCGAGTCAACGGTGCCGTCGGTGCCAGTGGTTGAGGCGGTGCCGGCTCCGTGAGAGCTATCAAGTCTCTCGCCGCCACGAAGGTCTCCGGAGTCGATGGGAGGCACTGTATCACCGCCGGCCTCGGTGGAGACGCTATCGGCACCGGACTCAACGGCCTCGGTGCCGGAGTCGATGGTGCTGGAGGCACCTGTTTCCGGTGCTCCACCGGTGGACGCGGCTCTACCCCCTGCACTGGGGGAGCCGGCGTCTTCGGCACGGAGGTCCCCGTCTTATGGGCTTTTTTATGCCCCGGGGATAATGACCGGCGCCGAGGCACTTGCTGTGCTTGCGGTGCCGACGAGGTCCGGTGCCGGGGAGGCTTGTCCGACGCCACTCGCGTGGTCGTCATAGCCGGTGCCGCCGGGGCACTGCGCACCGAGGCGCTAGGTGCCGGGGCCTGACTTGTAGATGGAGCGTCCGGACTAAGTGCCGCCTCCATCAGGAGTTGCCTGAGCCGAAAGTCCCGCTCCTTCTTGGTCCTTGGTCTGAAGGCCTTACAGATCTTGCACTTATCTGTTTGATGGGACTCTCCCAGGCACTTCAGACAGGAGTCGTGCGGGTCGCTCGTGGGCATAGGCTTAGCGCAGGAGGCGCACTGCTTGAAGCCGGGAGCGTTGGGCATGAGCCCGGCCCCGCGGCCGGGGGAGAAAGGGGGAGATGACCCCCTTAATCCCCTGAACTACTAGAACAACTAGAACAACTTTTAAAAACTATTTAACTATTTAACTATAAACACTAGAACTATAACTATAACTATAACTGCGAATAACTAAGTAAGCTAGGGAGAGTGGAGAACAGCTAAGCAGCGCTCCACAGTTCCAACAACCGTCAGGGGCGGTAAGAAGGAACTGAGGGGGCGCCGGGTCGGCTGGGGTATATATTCAGCGCCATGAAGGCGCCACTCTAGGGGGCTCCACAGCCGACCCGCCGGTGTTGCTAGGGTAGAAAATCTTCCGACGATCGTGCACGCGGCGCGCACACACCTAATGGAATGGATATGAGCAAGCACTCGAAGAAGAAGGAATTTTCCCCAGGTCAGATTGGCAGAGATCAAGGGAGTTTTTCACCTTCCTCTACAGCGTGGGGCACAGGTCACTTGCTGGTTTGAACTAGTGTAAATGGTGGATTCTCTGTAACTTGAAGTCTTTAAATCATGATTTGAGGATGTGTGTAACTCAGCCAGAGGTTAGGGGTCTGTTACAGGAGTGGGTGAGTGAGGTTCTGTGGCCTGCAATGTGCAGGAGGTCAGACTGGATGGTCATGATGGCCCCTTCTGGCCTTAAAGTCTGTGAGTCTGTGTGAGAGAGAGATGGTGTAAAATCATGGAGGAGCTCAGTCCAGCATTAGAGAGCTGTAGTATTTACAACATGGCCCAGATTCCTGGGCAGTCAGCCATCTTTATTCCATGGCCTCATCAACCTCACCACTAGAGGACAGTATGGCCACATTTCCCCCTTCTACATCTCTGTGGCTTATTGGAGGATGTCTCTCTCACACAGTCTTCCCCAATACAAACCAGACAAATCTGTCACGTGGCACCCGACTGATGCTGGGAAAGTCATTTAGAGGAAGCAGCTGCAGCTTACATCCCTCCTCCCTGCAGCCGCTGTCTCCAGCACAAATGGGAAACGAGAGCAAGGCTATTCTTTAAACACACCATCACTGTGTCACACCTAGAATGGCCCATTTCTGGGTCTGTCATTCACACTGTAAGATCTTCGAGGCAGGGGCTGTCTTTATCATTGTGGGCTATGTAGTGCTCAAAATAGTACCCTAGGAGCAAAGGTCCAGGGTTCAGTGTGTATCTCATAACAACACCAGCCAAAGCAGATAGAGATGGGCAAAAAATGGAAAAACAATTGTATGAAAAACTCCATCACTCCTAAATTGTCTCTGTCTGTCAGGGTTTGGAGCTGAACCAGTTTTGGTTTTTTTATATATACATTTTTTTGCAAATTACTGTTTACATTTTTTTTTTTTTAATTTTGGAATTTTGTTTTTTCCCTTTCATCTCTCTCTCTCTGTTTTTTGTTTGTAAATTTATTCATTTATTTATTTATGGCCCTGCGAAGTAAACTGAATGATGTCCAGGGGGTTTCAATTTTCATTTTTTTCTCTTTTTCCATTTTTCCACTTTGGAACTTACCAAAATGTCTCCACCTTAAAGTTACCTAAGGGGAGAGTGAAGGAGATGAATTTTTCCTTTGCCTGCTCTAAGTTTTCCAAATCTGAGAAAGTTTTGAACTGTTAGTGCAGCAAAAGGAAAATGTTTTAAAAAAAAGAAAAAGAAAAAAAGGAAAGACAATAAAAAAAGAAAAAACCTTTGGCCATAATTCCTTCAGTTGTATTCAGGGGTAATAAGGAAAATAGGGGAAAAGAAAGAAAAAGTGAGAATGGAGAAAAAAAACAACCCCACTTCTAATTTTACATTTCAAACATGCAATTTTTTCAAACAAAGGCAGAAAAAATGGGGAAGACAATTTTATTCTTTTTTTCCCCTTCCAAAGGGAAATAAGACTCTGAAAATAAGGAAAATAAGATGCTGAAAACCCAAAATTGCAAAACTAAAAGGAGACAAAAATGCAATGTGAAACCAAACCAAACCATAAAGTTCATTCTGTTTCATTTCAAACTTTTTTGCTGAAAAATTGAAAACATTCATCAGAAACTAATTGGTTTTGTGTAACATTTTGATTTTTGACAGAAAAAAATGGTCTAGTTGGAACATTTCAATCTGCTCTAAAAGTGACATGTTTTACAAATCATGATGAAGAAGAGCTGACACGGGTTGAACCCCCATTTGGGGCAGGCCAGGGCAGAAGGACTCACACCCTGCTTCTGTCTTATACAGCAAATACTTAGGCCTGGTCCCCACTAACGCCCCATTTCGGACTAAGGTACGCAAATTCAGCTACGTTAATAACGTAGCTGAATTCGAAGTACCTTAGTCCGAACTTACCGCGGGTCCAGACGCGGCAGGGAGGCTCCCCTGTCGATGCCGCGTACTCCTCTCGCCGAGCTGGTGTACCGGTGTCGACGGCTAGCACTTCCAGGATCGATCTGGGATCGATTTATCACGTCTAAACCAGACGTGATAAATTGATCCCAGAACATCGTTTGCCTGCTGCCGGACCCTCCGGTAAGTGTAGACGTACCCTTACAAGTGATCTGAAACACTGGAGCAAACTGTTACTGTACCATGACTCCCCTTCGAATAAAAGGGTGGGGGCTGCTGGCTGGGACTGTGCTGGGTCAACATTGCTAATGTCTCAGCTGAATGATGTCTCCCTACATGGTGACCATGGACCACTCCACTAGCAAGGATTTCCGGCATTTTGCCTGAACAGTCCAGAAAGCCTTGGAAGAAGCTTACTGTTAGCGTCCATTCCAACGTGGCCATCAGTACTAGTTAGAAGGGGTAAAAATAAGAGGCAACCCCCCGATAAATCAGAACTCCGCTTGATACTCATTAATTAGCCAGTAACCGTATTTATATGCTGCTGGCATTCTCAGAAACACAGCTCCTAAGAACCGAGGTCCACATCAATATTAATGCTGCTGCTCTCCTGTTCGTACCCTGAGTCTCCTAGAGACAAAGACGAGGCAAAAAGAAGAGGAAAAAATATTTCCAAATTCAGAAGATTTCTTAAAAAAAGAAATAGAAAAGGGAGAGCAAAGGGCATCAGAAGTACTAGGTACTGAATAACTGGATTTCTATCCACTGGTGTAAAGAATTAACCCAGATATTAGAATTACAAACCAGGGCAAAAGGCTCCTAGAGCCATGAAATACAGATAAATATTCGAGCTGAGGAAATAATTCACAGTCCATAATCTAGTCATCAAATTTTGTCTTTACACTGTTCATGATCGGTTTCCATTTATTATTCCATTATTTAGTCATGATTCAAAAGTATTTGTGAATTTCAGCATGAATTCTTCCCTTATATGAATAGCTCAGAAACCATTTACTGTAAATATTCAAGATTGGAACTTTCAAATTCATGCTGTTTTGGCCTGTCACACAAGCCGTGTGGCAACTGTTTCTGTTCCCTGATTCCCTCAGTTGTGTAATAATTCAGCACAGCCCAGCATCTGAGTTTTGAATATAACAATTCAATGTACAATTTCAAACTGGCATGTGCTAAGCATTCTAGCATCTGAGCGTCAGATCTGCTTCTGGTGACTGTTCCTGCCAGTAAAATTGGAATGTTAATGGAAAGTGAATTCCAAAGGGTCAAATTGCCATTTATTTTCAATTTCAAATGAATATTTGCAGAAATGTTGCTCCACTGTTTGCTCAGCTCTAATGAATATGCAGAGAGAGCAGCAGTTTGGTGACACTGCCAAACAAATTTTAGAATATTTCCCTCTACAAGAGAGATCATTGGGTGAATTTCTCTGATCTGTGCTGTGTAGGAGGTCAGACTAGATGATCAGAATGGTCCCTTCTGGCCTGAAACCTATGGATGAAATTTGGGCCCCACTGAAGTCAATGCCAGGTTCTGTGACTGTCTTCTGCCAAGTGCACGTCAATCCACCGAGTCCTGGGAGACAGTCACAGTTGCAAGCATGTCCCGGCTCCGCTGTTTAATTCTACCTGAAATCTCTTTTTAAGTCATTTCTGTTCGATCTTATTTTGTAAGGTTGCACTCATACATAGTTTATAAAGGGTTAATGAATTATTAATAGAATGTAATGAGTACACTATAGATACAAGCACATCACTACAAGGTGTTATTGATGGTTATAAGTAGAGCTTTCCCTTGAAAAATGCAGTTTCATCAAAATCAAAACATTTTGTGAGAACATGTCGATTTCAACAACATTTTTGATGGGAAAAAGTCAAAAGTCTTGTTTCAACAATGTAAAAACATTTTGTTTTGACTTTGTCATTTTGATTGCTGTTATTACTTTTATAGTATATTAATATATTAATAATCAGATGTTATGTTTAGCTACATATTGTATTTAATGTTATAAGTATATATAATATAATTAATACATTAATATAATATATAAAGTCAAAATGAAATAAATCAAAAAGATAAAGTCAAAATGAAATGTTTTTACATTGCTGAAATGAAAATGTTTCAATTGTCCCAAATTTTTAAAAAGTGGAGTTTCCATTTTGTGGGAATTTTTTTTATTTTGGTTTTTCATTCCAGTTTGTAATGTAAACCAATAATAAAATAATTGGTGCTTTAATAGGGCCATTTTCACAAAGCTGAAAATAATTATGAGCCAAATCAGTTGGGACGAAGAATTTAATACGAAAAATGTGAATCCTAATTGGTAATTATTTAAGAACACCTTACTAGAGGCCCCAAAAGCCACAATCCCATATTTGATGAAGAAGGCCATGATGATTTAAAAAACAACCTGGTTTAGAGGGGAAGTGACAGCAGCTATAAAAAATATAACAAATGGAAGAAAGAGGAAGTTGATAGTAATGAATATAAATCAGAAGTTAGAAATTGTAGAAAATGTATAAGGGAAGCAAAGGGATAGAAAGAGAAATCTATGGACAGCAGAGTTAAGGACGTTAAAAAGGAGTTTTAAAAAATATATTAGGAACAAAAAGACTCCAACAATAGTACTGGTCTATCACTAAATGGAAATGGTAACAATTATCTATAATAATTCAGAAAAGGCAGAAGTGTTCAATAAATATTTCTCTTCTGTATTTGGGGAAAAAACAGATGATATATTCTCATTATATGACGATGGCAAGACTGTTTCCATTCCACTATGGCTTTCACTCTATGCATCCGAAGAAGTGAGGTTTTTACTCACGAAAGCTTATGCCCAAATAAATCTGTTAGTCTTTAAGGTGCCACCAGACTCTTTGTTGTTTCCATTCCACTAGTATCTCTGGAGGATGTTAAACAAAAGCTACTAGAGTTAGACATTTTAAAATCAGGAGGTCCAGATAACTTGAATCCACAAGTTTTTAAAGAGCGAGCTGAGGAGCTCACTGGATCATTAATGTGGATTTTCAATAAGTCTTGGAACACTGGGAACGTTCCAGAGGAGTGGAAGAAGCCTAATATTGTACCAATTTTTAAAAAGGGTAAAGAAGATGACCTGGGTAATTATAGTCTCGTCAGCCTGACATTGATCCTGGGCAAAATATTGGAGCGTCTGGTATGGGACATAATTGATAAAGAATTAATCTAGGGTAATGTAATTAATGCAAATCCACATGGGTTTACGGAAAATAGATCCTGTCAAACTAATTTGATATCGTTTATTGATGAGATTACAAGTTTGGTTGATAAAGATAATAGTATTGACATAATATACTTACACTTCTGAAAGGCATTTGACTTGGTACCATATGACATTTTCATTAAAATCTAGAATGATATAAAATTAACATGCACACATTAAATGGATTAAAAACTGGCTAAGTGATAGGTCTCAAAAATGGAACTGTAAATGGGGAATTGGCATTGAGCAGTTGTGGTTCCAGTGGGATCTTGCAAGGATCAGTTCTTGGCCCTACACTATTTAACTTTTTTAGCAAGGAAGATGACAGATCACTGATTCAGAGCTATCTGGATCACTTGGTGAATTGGCTCACACAAACAATATTTGTTTTAATACGTCTAAATGTAAATCCATACTTACAGGATGGGGGACGCTATCCTGGGAAGCAGTGACTCTGAAAAAGATTTGGGGTCATGGTGGATAATCCCAGTGTGATGCTGCAATCAAAAGATTTGAAAACCTGTCTTATAGTGAGAGGCTCCAGGAGCTCAATCTATTTAGCTTAACAAAAGAAAGGTTAAGAGGTGACTTGATGACAGTGAAGTACACAAGCCACAAACCTCAAGTACAAGACAATAAGTACCTACATGGTACTCTCTTCAATCTAAAAGAGAAAGGTAGAACATGATCCAATGGGTGAAAGTGGAAGCTAGACACATTCAGACTGGAAATAAGGCATAAATATTTAATGGTGAGAATAATTAACCATTGGAACAATTAACCAAGGACCATGGTGGATTCTCTATCCCTGACAATTTTTAAATCTAGATTGGCCGTTTTTCTAAAAGACCTGCTTTAGGAATTATTTGGGGGTAATTCTCTGGCCTGTGTAATACACGAGGCCGGACTAGATGATCACAATCATCCCTTTTGGCCTTGGAATCTAAGAATCAAACAATCTTAACTCTAGAGTGACACAATGCAATAACCATACAATTGCCATTAATGCATACTACAGCTTGGGTTCTCAGATTAGAGTAAACTGATTTTTAAAGTAGTTGGTTTTGGCTTTTTGTCCTCGTATCATGATGGAGTCTCAAGTGATTTTGCCTTTCCACCTCTGAGTTGTGTCAGGGTTTGCATGTTCTCTAAAGTTTGTTCTTGGTCCTCTGCTAATACAAATTGCAGTTATTCCTTATTTCTTGAGGATCACATTTCTTCTGCTTGCACTAGGAGGCTTGTGATTTCTATCTGCATATTACTATACATTTTTTTCTCTGTTCAGGAACAGTCAGACTCCTTAGCAATTGATACAAACAATCACAGTGAATAGGAAATTCTCCAAATTTACAGGGCAAAAAACATGCCGGGCTTTGGCAAATGCTGCCCGCATAGCCTGTTCCATTCCCATTTTAACTGAATGAATGTTGTCATCTAATTACTCTTTGAGAGCTAAACCAGATATATGGGGGGAAGGGGGGAGTTAAGCAGATTAGAGCAGACTGCATCCTAACTGAGCAATACTAAAGGCTTGTGTTGAAAGAAATTCTGCATTGGTTTATACAAAGGGCAATTAATGCTGCCGTCCCCATCCTCTTTGTAGGGGAAGTCACAGCATGGGGAAGGTGCCTGGCTCAGGTTAACTATCTCTAAGTTATGTCTGATTCCTCATTTTTCATCCTACCATTCTCTCTGCCTGAAGCAAAGCAAGGAGATACAGCTCATAATCACACGCACATCAGAAAGATCCCCTCCTCCAAGGCAAAGCTGCATTCCTACTCTTTTAGGTAAACTAAATTCCCAAACAAACTTTAAACCAATGCAAGTACTGACAGGAACAATTGGGAATTGAATTCTCGGCTGTACAGGCCAAATGAGAACACATTCATGTTTCATTTGCCATGGCAGCTAAACCCAGCAAATGCTGTTTAGAGAACCATTGCAGGGTTAAGCCCCGAGAAGGCAGACAACTCTAAAAGTTATGGTTTCTGCTACAGCTTTAACTTGGGGCCTTGCAGCACATCTCTATATTCCATGGAATGGATTTAACAAGAGAGGGCCAAGGCTTGGACCATACTTGGGTGGCTTTAAGGGACCCAATAACCCAGTGCGAAGACAAGAGTCTTCTGACAATATATCCCTTGCCTCCAACAGAGCCTCTGAGAACCGTGTCGATCTTGAGGGTCCATGGGTTTGGGGCCCACCCCCCAGGGGTTGAATTAGGAGAAATGACATGAGTTCAAACATACAAAGGGCTGGATCTTGCCATCGGTACATTGAGCAGTACCACAGAAACCCACAGGATTGCTCATAGAGTGAGGCACAGCTCTGTGTGAGCAGGGGTGGCAGAATCAGCTCAGAGTTTGCACTCCCCCGTGTGGGTTATTCTTGCCTTGGTGGCCCTGGGGTCAATGCTTTCAAAATGGTCCAAACTTCATGTAAGAGTGAGTGGCAGAAAGCAACTTTGTATTATGTTGGCACAAGAGCACCCTCTAGTGGTGGCAGTGTTATTTGGCTCGTTGTGTAACTCAAATACTGTATAGCAGGGGACGGCAACCTTTCAGAAGTGGTGTGCCAAGTCTTCATTTATTCACTCTGATTTAAGGTTTCGCGTGCCAGTCATAGATTTTAACCTTTTTAGAAGGTCTCTTTCTATAAGTCTATAATATATCATTAAACTATTGTTGTATGTAAAGTAAATAAGGTTTTTAAAATGTTTAAGAAGCTTCATTTAAAATTCAATTAAAATGCAGAGCCCCCCGGACTGGTGGCCAGGACCCGGGCAGCATGAGTGCCACTGAAAATCAGCTCGCGTGCCATAGGTTGCCTACCCCTGCTGTACAGTAAAGAAGGACCCAACATGGCTTTCTCCTGAATGCAGTACTTTACTTTTTAAACCTAGGAAACGCAATCCAGCTGAGTGAGGAATAATTCCACCCTACATTTGACCTTTCAAAGCTTGCTGGTTTAGAGTTATCTATATGGACAAACACCCACACGGCTGGACAGATTAGGAAACTGTGTTTTCTCCCCTTTTGTATAAATAACAAACAGCTAAATACAATTGATTCAGTCAACAGTGACACTTGTCCTGAGTTCTGCAGAGCTACAATTCATTTGCTAACTTAACACCATTAATTTGGGCTGGAATAGGGACGGGGAGTGGCTGGCTAACTACAAAAGCAATTTCCCCTCTCTTGGTATTGACACCTCCTCATCAATTACTGGGAGTGGACAACATCCACCCTGACTGAATTGGCCTTGTTAACACTGGTTCTCCACTTGTAAGGTAACTCCCTTCTCTTCATATGCCAGTATATCTATGCCTGTATCTGTAATTTTCACTCCATGCATTTGAAGAAGTGGCTTTTTTACCCACGAAAGCTTATGCCCAAATAAATCTGTTAATCTTCAAGATGTCACCAGACTCCTCGTTGTCTTTGTGGATACAGACTAACACGGCTACTCCCTGATACTTGTCCTGAGTTCAGTGCTGCACACATCCCCATGTCACTTTTTACGGATGCCCCTGAATGGCTCAGCAGCAGCAAGGTTTGAACCTGGGACTTCTGGATCTAACAGCAAAAACCTCCACTTCCTAGGCTAGGACATCACTCGCCTTAGCTTACAGCCAGTAGCTGACTCAGAAATGTTTACATGGTCCACCACTGGAGAGGGACAGAGGGGCACTGCTCAGCTTGCATTAAGCAGGAACAGAAAATTTCTACACAGGGGAACATTTTTCAGAAAACAATGTGTGTATGAAATGGGAGGCGATTTAAACTATTTTGCTCTTTCTACAATACAGAAGTCTCTACCAGCAACAACTAAAGCAAAGCATGAATCCCAGAGGGGTCAAATTATTTAAGCTTATTTTTCTTATCTTCCACTCGATTGCATTTCCACTTGCATGCAATGCCCCTTCCCAGTACCGAAACCTACAATAACATCGATCCCCATGCCAGCCCTGTAGGCTACATCAGCAAGAGGGATTCATTGTATTGACTCGTCATTACAACTGATCAAATAATTTACAAAAAATAATATAGGTATTGATAATGTATCTATTGAGCTCCTTTTTCTGCTAACAGGATATCTATGAGCATATTCAGTCCTGTGGCACCTTATAGACTAACAGACGTATTGGAGCATAAGCTTTCGTGGGTGAATACCCACTTCGTCAGATGCATGACTGTGGGTATTCACCCACGAAAGCTCATGCTCCTATACGTCTGTTAGTCTATAAGGTGCCACAGGACTCTTTGCTGCTTTTACAGATCCAGACTAACACGGCTACCCCTCTGATATATGAGCATATTGTGAGTCCCTAAAATGTATTCAATATTTGAATTTGACAGAAGAAAAAGCCAACATTTTTAGTCTGCAGCCTGATCATGAACTGTATCCTAAACTGCTATAAATTCTAGCTATGCCATGGAGGTGTGATTGGTTACATAAATAACACAACATTGTCTTCTGTTACTTGGAAGGATGAATGTCAAAGATTTAAAATTTGGTTTTCCTCGTGAGACTTTGGAATTCACTTTCCAGTCATGTCAGTAGGAAGTGGTCCCTCCCATGGGCAGGGAAAGTAAACTGAAAAGAATCAAATCAAATTCACTGACAAACACAAATGAATATGAAGATACGGCCGTTCTATGTATTACTCCGCTCAACTATAATTGAGGAAGGTCAACTTCATGCTCATTTCTTTATCCTGGGTGGCAAACATTGGAGCCAAAATGACTCAATGCCAGTGCGGCTCAAAAATGTTCCAACAAAAAAAAAACTTCTGTCGGATAATGTGGTTTCATCAAAAGAAATGTTTTTCACGGGGAAATGTCACGTTTGACAAAAAAAAATATTTTTCAAAACAACATTTTGAAATGGAGCAAAATGTTTAGTTTCAAAATGTCAATTTGAAATTAAACCTTTGGCTTGAATCAACATTTTTGATTTAAATGTCAGGCTACCATCATATGCTACATAAACACATCATAACATAAACATAACGGCAAAGAAAGACAATGCTATCTCCTCATCAAATTCCGTCAAATCCTTTCTTTGCTAGTTCTTTTCAGAGCTGGGAACTGTTTTTTGCTCCTATTCTTCCACAACTAGATGAAACTGAGTTGCTGGGAAATAGATCTCAGGACAATCTAGCCAGGTAAATATGGATGAAACTAGGACTGTGGGCCAAAGACTATAACCTCAAATATTTAACAAAAGTGTTCACCAGAGATCAGAGCATGATTTACCATTACACTGATTGGTAAATGTGAACTATACATGTACTTGCTACACTGAGTGATACATTTGCACAATATGTGTAGGGCCCTACCAAATTCACAGTCCATTTTGGTCAATTTCATGGTCATGGGATTTTTAAAATAGTAAATTTCATTATTTCAGCTATTTAAATATGAAATTTCATGGTGCTGTAATTATAGGGGTCTTGACCCAAAGAGGAGTTGTGGGGGGTGGGGTCGCAAGGTTATTGTGGGGGGGTTGTGGTACTGCTACCCTTACTTCTGTGCTGCTGCTGGCGTCAGTATTGCCTTCAGAGCTGGGCACCTGGAGAGCAGCAGCTGATGGCCGGGAACCCAGCTCTGAAGGCAGAGCCACCGCCAGCAGCAGCATAGAAGTAAGGATGGCATGGTATGGTCTGGTATTGCCACTCATACTTCTGCGCTGCTGCTGGCGGGGCGCTGCCTTCAGAACTGGGCGCCTGGCCAACAGTCACCACTCTCTGTCCGCTGAGCTCTGAAGGCAGCACAGAAGTAAGGGTGGCAATACCACAACCCCCGTAAAATAACCTTATGACCCCTCTGCAACTCCCTTTTGGGCAGGACCCCCAATTTGAGAAACACAGGTCTCCCCCGTGAAAGTAGGGTGACCAGACGTCCCGATTTTATTGGGACTGTCCCGATATTTGCTTGTTTGTCCCGCATCCTGACCAATGTTCGGTCAGGACACTGGACAAACAAGCAACTTTGCCCTCCGCTCCGGCGCACAGGCGGAGCCCGGAGGGGCTCTCGCCCCCCTCCGCCCCGACTCCGCTCCCTCCATCCCCCATTGGATCCCTCCCCAAATCCCCGCCCCCAGCCCCACCCTCTCACTGCCCCATTGGATCCCAGGCCTGGGGGGGGCAGCCCTAAGTTGCACATGGGCCATGGCTGGGGCCGGGAGCGTAGCACGGAGGCTGTTCTAGCCCTGCAGCCCGCGGGGCAGCGCGGTGGGTCCGGGGCAGCGCGGAGTGGGCAGAGCCCGGGTGGGCGGCACGGGGGTGTGGGCCAGAGACATGTGTGGGGTGGAGAGGGGCTGCGGGGGTGAGTGTCCCAGGCGGGGCGGAGCGGAGCAGCCCCTCCTGTGGGGCCGGGACGACGGAGCCCGGGAGCGGCTGGGCCGAGAGCTGCAGGAGGGACCCGGTCGAGCGCAGCAGCAGGAGGGCGGGGCGGTACCTGCAGGGGCAGCCCCGGGTCCAGCCTGGGGCACCGGCTCCCTGTACGCGCCCATGGGTGGTGGTGGGGGGCAGCAACTGCCCCCACGGGGACTCCGACGGGGCTTCACCTCCCGCCACGTGCGCACTGCCCCGCAGGACGGGCTGTAGGGAAACCTCGCCCCGGGGCGGAGGCAGCCCCATTTGTTCCCCTGAGGGACCCAAGCATGACGGGGAGGCTGGGGCCTGCTGTCCCACTCCGGGGCCGCCTCTGGGATTGCACCAGCTGGGCACCTTCCCCTACGGGGGGAGGTGAAGACAAGGCGAGCTGGGGGGGGGGCCCGCTCCGGTGGCTTTTTTTTTTTAATCCGCCCCCCCCCCCATCCCAATATTTCAGTTTTGTCATCTGGTCACCCTACATGAAAGCTGTATAGTATAGGGTAAAAGCACCCAAAAGACCAGATTTCATGAGGGGGGACCAGATTTCACGGTCCATGACGTGTTTTTCATGGCTGTGAATTTGGTAGGGCCCTAAATATGTGATTTGTACTTAATATTTTGTCACTATTTTTATATCTATCTCATACTGCACATCATATATTCATATATTAGGTTTTGTGCTTCTTTGATTTTTTCAGTGCTGAATTGTAATCTGTTTTTCTGCTTTTCATTGTTAACCTCCAAGCCCAGCCTTTCAAATTGCACAGAAACTGCCCGTTTTCGTAGATTTTCTGTTTTCTTGGTGGCTCTAGATTCCTGGATGGCAGCTGCTACACACATATTTCCTGGTCTGAGCTGGTTGATTGGAGGATTCACACTCCACTATTGACCATACAGTCAATCTGCAGCATTGATGAGTGTGAGGATGGCTCCCGTGTCTGTGTATATGGGGCAATGTCTAACTCAATATTTGAGCTATCTGAAGCTTCATGGTAACATCTGCCTCAGTGTTGATACATGTAGGTTAATTGCCCCCAAGATGTGCTTTGAGATGTGGATTGAAACATACCATCAAAGCTTAGTTCACCCACTTTAGTACCAAAGCCATACAAAACTACAGATTTCACAGGATTTCCGGCCCATATTGATTCAAAACAGTGCCCATTCTTGACCAAAAATCTTCAGAGCCTCAACAAGTCTTTCTGTGAACTTGACCCATGTATCCAGGTTGTAACAAATCCGCAAATATAGGTCATACATGGCTTCAGGTTTCACTTGTTAGTATTAGTACTAGTGATTTTATGGGGTGCCTAGAGTGCCAGTCAAAGATCAGGCCCCTTGTGCTTCCTGCTGCATGGACAAATAACAAAGAAGACAGTGTCTGCCCCGAGAGCTCAGTGGGACAGACAGGACTCCACAGATAGGCCAAAGAGACAAGGGGGTGGGGGGAGGATGAGATGCAGAGTTTAGTTGGAAGGCTTCTCACTTGCCAGCACAGTGCCAACCTGGAGGGGGGTGGCCATGTGGCAGAGGTGTGTTGAGGAGGGTTTTAAAGGCAGATGACAGCAGGTTGATGGCTGATGAGTTTTTCCCATGTCTAGTGGGCAGCGTGGGGTCAGTGTGGAGAGGTCCGAGAAAGAAGTGTACGGGCAGGTGATCAAGGCTGCCATTCTGGGCACAGAAAAGACAGGGTCGGTGGCTTGATAAGCTACTACAGAACTCCTGACTTAAAGTCATACCGATGAACATTGTTTCGTTATTAGGTTGCTGATCTATTAGAGAACATACTTGTTTAAAGTCGTGCAATGTTCCGTTATACAGTTGTTTGGCTCGCCCTGCTCCGCCCGCCCGGCGTTCCAGCCAGGGAGCAGGGTTAGGGTGTGGGGGCTCGCCCCCTTCCACCCGCCTGGTGCTCCTGCTGGAGAGCGGAGTCAGGGGCTTGCCCACTCCCTGGCTGGAATGCTGGGCGGGTGGAGTGGGGTAAGCCCCCATGCCCCAGACCCCGCTACGCCCCTACCTCAACCAAGCTTCACACACATCATTGGTGAATACAGTATTAAATTGTTTGTTTAAAATTATTTAAAAACTTATACTGTATATGTATATAATGTCTTTTGTCTGATGAAAAGGTTCCCTGGAACCTAACCCCCCCATTATAGGGAAGTTGGATTGGCTTAACATCGTTTCACTTAAAGTAGCATTTTTCAGGAACAGAACGACACCGTTAAGCGAGGAGTTACTGTAGATCTGATGGGAGGGGCCACACATGAAGAGCTACACTAACGCTTACACTGCAGGATCACCAGTGTAGAACACGGTCCCACTCTGCACAATCGCGATAACACAAAGAGATTGGTGGGCATGTCTAGGTAGCTCCCTGCTCAGAGCTGGCTCCTCCTAAGCACTACCAGGATGTGCTCTCTCCTAACCCACATCGCTCTCCCCCAGTACCCATGGCAGAGGACAGGGCCGGCTCCAGGCACCAGCCGACCAAGCACGTGCTTGGGGCAGCACTGTGGGGCAGGGCGGCGTTCGATTTTTTATTTTATTTTATTTTTATTTTGGATTTTCGGCGGTGCGGTGCTCGGAGCAGGGGCGGGGGCTTCGGGCGGTGCGGTGCTCGGAGGAGGGGCGGGGGCTTCGGGTGGTGTGGTGCTTGGGAGGGCAGGGCTTCGGGCGGCATGGTGCTCGGGGGGGCAGGATCTTAGGGGGGCAGGGGCTGGCGCGGTGCGGCGCTCGGACGGGGGGCGGGGGCTTCGGGCGGTGCTTGGAGGGGGAGGGGCTTCGGGCAGCACGGCGCTGGGGGACGGGGCTTTGGGTGGCATGGTGCTGGGGGGACGGGGATTTCGGCGGCACTCGCGGGTGGTGGGTACGGCAGGGTGGCTCTGTTCTTTTTTTGCCTGGGGTGGCAAAACAGTTAGGCCTTGTCTACACTACGAGAGTAGTTCGATTTTACTTAAATCGAATATTTGGAATCGATATTGCAAAGTCGAACGTGTGTGTCCACACTAAGGACAGTAATTCGACTTTGTGAGTCCACACTAACGGGGAAAGCGTCGACATTGGAAGCGGTGCACTGAGGGCAGCTATCCCACAGTTCCCGGAGTCCCCGCCGCCCATTGGAATTCTGGGTGGAGCCGCAAATGCCTTCTGGGTAAAAAAAAAAGGGGCCAGGGTGCTTTTGGGTAACTGTCGTCATCCGTCCATCACTCCCGCCCTCCCTCCCTCCCTGAAAGCGCCGGCGGGAAATCATTTCGCGCACTTTTCAAGTCATTGACAGCGCGGACGCCACAGCACTGTGAGCATGGAGCCCGCTGCAACCATCGCTGCAGTTGTGGCCGCTCTCAACGCCTCGCAGCTTATCATACAGGTTGCCCTGAGGCAGATGCAGAAAAGTCAGGCGAGGAGGCTACGTCAACGCGGTGATGGCCTGAAGTCTGAGAGTAGCACAGACCTCTCAGAAAGCAGGGGACCCAGCGCCGAGGACATCACGGTGGCAATGGGTCATGTTGATGCTGTGAAACGGCGATTCTGGGCACGGGAAACAAGCACTGAGTGGTGGGACCGCATAGTGCTGCAGGTCTGGGATGAATCACAGTGGCTGCGAAACTTCCGCATGCGGAAGGGAACTTTCCTTGAACTTTGTGAGTTGCTGTCCCCTGCCCTGAAGCGCAATGACACCCGGATGCGAGCAGCCCTGACTGTCCAGAAGCGAGTGGCCATAGCCCTCTGGAAGCTTGCAACGCCTGACAGCTACCGGTCAGTCGCGAGCCAGTTTGGGGTGGGCAAATCTACCGTGGGGGTTGTTGTGATGCAAGTAGCCAAGGCAATCGTTGATGTACTGCTGCCAAAGGTAGTGACCCTGGGAAACTTGGAGGCGATCATAGATGGCTTCGCAGCGATGGGATTCCCAAACTGCGGTGGGGCCATAGATGGAACTCACATCCCTATCCTGGCACCGGACCACCAGGCCAGCCAGTACATTAACAGAAAGGGCTACTTTTCCATGGTGCTGCAAGCACTGGTGGACCACAGGGGACGTTTTACCAACATCAATGTCGGATGGCCGGGCAAGGTTCATGACGCTCGTGTTTTCAGGAACTCTGGTCTGTTTAGACGGCTGCAGCAAGGTATTTACTTCCCGGACCACAAAATAACTGTTGGGGATGTGGAGATGCCTATAGTCATCCTCGGGGACCCAGCCTACCCGCTAATGCCCTGGCTCATGAAGCCCTATACAGGTGCCCTGGACACTGAAAAAGAACTCTTCAACTACCGGCTGAGCAAGTGCAGAATGGTGGTGGAGTGTGCTTTTGGCCGTCTCAAGGGGAGATGGAGAAGCTTGCTGACTCGCTGTGATCTCAGCGAAACCAATATCCCCATTGTTATAGCAGCTTGCTGTGTGCTCCACAATCTCTGTGAGAGCAAGGGGGAGACCTTTATGGCGGGGTGGGAGGTTGAGGAAATTAGCCTGGCTGCTGATTACTCACAGCCAGACAGCCGGGCGATTAGAAGAGACCAGCGGGAAGCGCTGTGCATCCGGGAGGCTTTGAAAGCAAAGTTCCTGAGTGAGCAGGGTAACCTGTGACTTTCTAATTTTGTGTACAGAGAAGCCTTCACCCCACTTCCAACACACGTTTCAAAATAAAAATAGTTCTACTTTGTTAAAGCACACCGTTTTCTTTAATACTGTTTTCGCGGGAATTTTTTAAAACTGGGACGCAGACTGTGGTGCGGAGCGGGTGTAGTGTAGTCGCGCGAATGCAGCTTCTAAACTCAAGGACTGACAGGCTCCGCTGCGGTGGGATGGTTCTTTCAACGGAGCCTGTCACCCCTCCTGATACGGACTGTGTGTATGGGGGGTCTATGTGAGTTTGTGGCAGGGGGGGGACGGTTACAGATCCCCTGCTGTGTGGCTCTGTGATCCTGCCTAAGGACCGCCGCTTAAGATCTCTAACTGCCCTCCCCTGACACAAAGTCACAGAGCAACCCACCCCCCACCACATAACATGAAAAGAACCTCCCAGACTAACCAGGGTAAGTAGTCACTGCATCACTGCACTATGTATGTGCCCTGCTGCTGTGCCTGCCCCCGACTATGTACCCTGCCAAAGGTGACTGTCCTGTCCAATTACCAACCCCCTTTCCCCCCCCCTCCAAAAGAACATGATGGAAACAGTAGTTAACAGAAACATATTTTTTATTATCAACTACACATGGGACTGGGAAGTGAAACTTGGACGGGGGCTTGTGTCAGACGGGAAGGAAAGAACTTGTCAAACTTTGGGGAATGAGAGCCTTCTGCTGCTCGAGCTCTCTGCAGGGGTGGAGTGAGAGTTAGCAGGGACTCTGCCGCCTCTCCTTCTGTGCACTTTGGGTGAAGGGAGTATGGGACTTGGTGGCGGGGGAGGGCGGTTAGAGATGGACTGCAGCGGGGCTCTGTCCTCCTGCCTCCGTTCCTGCAGAACATCCACAAGGCGCCGGAGCGTGTCCGTTTGCTCCCTCAGTAGTCCAAGCAGGGTTTGAGTCGCCTGCTGGTCTTCCTGACGCCACCTCTCCTCCCGATCCATGTTGGCTTGGTGCATTTGGGACAAGTTCTCCCGCCACTGGGTCTGCTGTGCTGCCTGGGCTCGGGAGCAGGCTATAAGCTCTGAGAACATGTCCTCCCGTGTCCTCTTCTTCTTATGCCTAATCCTCCCTAGCCTCTGGGAGTGTGATGACAGGCTAGGTTGTGAGACAGTCGCAGATGGGGCTGTGGGAATGGGAAAAAGGGAGTGAATTCCTCAGAAAGATAAATGTAGTTGTGAACAAAGAACATAGTCTGTCTCTGTGAACAGGACCATGCACAGCACCTATCACATGCGCACTCAGCACAAGGTCGAATTCTCGGCCTTCGCATTCAGTGTCTGGGGTTTTGCAGAGCACTTTTGAGAACCCTGTCAGGACAACGGAATTGCTCTTGCACGCAGACATGGTAAGCCGTAGATTCGTGGCAGCTTAAAACTTTAATATTAGCAATGGCCTCATTTCACATTGAAATCAATGTCGGTCCCTGCTGCCAGCAATCCGGCAAGCAGGAAGTCTGCTCCTGTCCCACACCCTCGCGGCTGTCCCCGGGAACGATCCCTTTCGGCTGACCCTCTCCCGCCTCCACCGCGTGGCTGCAAACCAGCGGTTACAGTTCTGTAAAGGAACGGTAAAGCAGTCCCAACACTAACATTCCCCTACCTCATTCAAAGCAGGTCATCATGAGCGACATCACCCTCATGAACAACAAGGAGTCTGGTGGCACCTTAAAGACTAACAGATTTATTTGGGCATAAGCTTTCGTGAGTAAAAACCTCACTTCTTCGGATGCATAGAAGTGAGGTTTTTACTCACGAAAGCTTATGCCCAAATAAATCTGTTAGTCTTTAAGGTGCCACCAGACTCCTTGTTGTTTATGTATCAAAACGAATATCTTGAATTAGGTCTGGAAACAAATGCGGAGCTTGTGCTTCCGAAGAAGTGAGGTTTTTACTCACGAAAGCTTATGCCCAAATAAATCTGTTAGTCTTTAAGGTGCCACCAGACTCCTTGTTGTTTATGTA